>NC_055693.1:37317516-37374654 GCF_017639745.1 Melanotaenia boesemani | reverse complement strand
AGAATTTTAAGAGATGCAATTAAATTCCATTTGATGTTTTGGAATTTTAAAATATGCAATTCCATTCCATTTGATGTTTTGGAATTTTAAATGATGCAACACATGCAATTCCATTCCATTTGATGTTTTAGAATTTTAAAAGATGCAATTCCATTCCATTTGATGTTTTGGAATTTTAAAAGATGCAATTCCATTCCAATTGATGTTTTGGAATTTTAAAAGATGCAATTCCATTCCATTTGATGTTTTGGAATTTTAAAAGATGCAATTCCATTCCATTTGATGTTTTGGAATTTTAAAAGATGCAATTCCATTCCATTTGATGTTTTGGAATTTTAAAAGATGCAATTCCATTCCATTTGATGTTTTGGAATTTTAAAAGATGCAATTCCATTCCATTTGATGTTTTGGAATTTTAAAAGATGCAATTCCATTCCATTTGATGTTTTGGAATTTTAAAAGATGCAATTCCATTCCATTTGATGTTTTGGAATTTTAAAAGATGCAATTCCATTCCATTTGATGTTTTGGAATTTTAAAAGATGCAATTCCATTCCATTTGATGTTTTGGAATTTTAAAAGATGCAATTCCATTCCATTTGATGTTTTGGAATTTTAAAAGATGCAATTCCATTCCATTTGATGTTTTGGAATTTTAAAAGATGCAATTCCATTCCATTTGATGTTTTGGAATTTTAAAAGATGCAATTCCATTCCATTTGATGTTTTGGAATTTTAAAGATGCAATTCCATTCCATTTGATGTTTTGGAATTTTAAAAGATGCAATTCCATTCCCTTTGATGTTTTGGAATTTTAAAAGATGCAATTCCATTCCATTGATGTTTTGGAATTTTAAAAGATGCAATTCCATTCCATTTGATGTTTTGGAATTTTAAAGATGCAATTCCATTCCATTTGATGTTTTGGAATTTTAAAAGATGCAATTCCATTCCCTTTGATGTTTTGGAATTTTAAAAGATGCAATTCCATTCCATTTGATGTTTTGGAATTTTAAAAGATGCAATTCCATTCCATTTGATGTTTTGGAATTTTAAAAGATGCAATTCCATTCCATTTGATGTTTTGGAATTTTAAAAGATGCAATTCCATTCCCTTTGATGTTTTGGAATTTTAAAAGATGCAATTCCATTCCATTTGATGTTTTGGAATTTTAAAAGATGCAATTCCATTCCATTTGATGTTTTGGAATTTAAAAGAAGCAATTCCATTCCATTTGATGTTTTGGAATTTTAAAAGATGCAACAGATGTAATTCCATTCCATTTGATGTCTTGGAATTTTAAAAGATGCAATTCCATTCCATTTGATGTTTTGGCAATTTTAAAAGATGCAACAGATGCAATTCCATTCCATTTGATGTTTTGGAATTTTAAGAGATGCAATTCCATTCCATTTGATGTTTTTGAATTTTAAAAGATGCAATTCCTTTCCTTTTGATGTTTTGGTATTTGAAAATATACAATTCCATTCCAATTGATGTTTTGGAATTTTAGAGATGCAATTCCATTCCATTTGATGCTTTGGAATTTGAAAATATGCAATTCCATTCCATTTGATGTTTTGGAATTTTAAAAGATGCAATTCCATTCCATTTGATGTTTTGGAATTTTAAAAGATGCAATTCCATTCCATTTGATGGTTTGGAATTTTAAAAGATGCAGTTCCATTCCATTTGATGTTTTGGAATTTTATAAGATGCAATTCCATTCCATTTGATGTTTGGAATTTTAAAAGATGTAATTCCATTCCATTTGATGTTTTGGAATTTTAAAAGATGAAATTCTATTCCATTTGATGTTTTGGAATTTTAAAAGATGCAATTCCTTTCCCTTTGATGTTTTAGGAATTTTGAAAGATGCAATTCCATTCCAATTGATGTTTTGGAATTTTAAAAGATGCAATTCCATTCCAGTTGGTCTTTTGGAATTTTAAAAGATGCAATTCCATTCCCTTTGATGTTTTGGAATTTTAAAAGATGCAATTCCATTCCATTTGATGTTTCGGAATTTGAAAATATGCAATTCCATTCCAATTGATGTTTTGGAATTTTGAAAGATGCAATTACATTCCAATTGATGTTTTGGAATTTCAAAAGATGCAATTCCATTCCATTTGATGTTTTGGAATTTTAAAAGATGCAACAGATGTAATTCCATTCCATTTGATGTCTTGGAATTTTAAAAGATGCAATTCCATTCCATTTGATGTTTTGGAATTTAATCGATGCAACAGATGCAATTCCATTCCATTTGATGTTTTGGAATTTTAAAAGATGCAATTCCATTCCATTTGATGTTTTGGAATTTTAAAAGATGCAATTCCATTCCATTTGATGTTTTGGAATTTTGAAAGATGCAATTCCATTCCATTTGATGTTTTGGAATTTGAAAATATGCAATTCCATTCCAATTTGATGTTTTGGAATTTTAAAGATGCAATTCCATTCCATTTGATGTTTTGGAATTTTAAAAGATGCAATTCCATTCCATTTGATGTTTTGGAATTTTAAAAGATGCAATTCCATTCCATTTGATGTTTTGGAATTTTAAAGATGCAATTCCATTCCATTTGATGTTTTGGAATTTTAAAAGATGCAATTCCATTCCATTTGATGTTTTGGAATTTTATAAGATGCAATTCCATTCCCTTTGATGTTTTGGAATTTTAAAAGATGCAATTCCATTCCATTTGATGTTTTGGAATTTTAAAAGATGCAATTCTATTCCATTTGATGTTTTGGAATTTTTAAAGATGCAATTCCATTTCCATTTGATGTTTTGGAATTTTGAAAGATGCAATTCCATTCCAATTGATGTTTTGGAATTTTAAAAGATGCAATTCCATTCCATTTGATGTTTTGGAAGTTTTAAAAGATGCAATTCCATTCCATTTGATGTTTTGGAATTTTAAAAGATGCAATTCCATTCCCTTTGATGTTTTGGAATTTTAAAAGATGCAATTCCATTCCATTTGATGTTTTGGAATTTTAAAAGATGCAATTCCATTCCATTAGATGTTTTGGAATTTTAAAAGATGCAATTCCATTCCATTGATGTTTTGGAATTTTAAAAGATGCAATTCCATTCCATTTGATGTTTTGGAATTTGAAAAGATGCAATTCCATTCCATTTGATGTTTTGGAATTTGAAAAGATGCAATTCCATTCCATTTGATGTTTTGGAATTTTAAAAGATGCAATTCCATTCCATTTGATGTTTTGGAATTTTAAAAGATGCAATTCCATTCCAATTGATGTTTTGGAATTTTAAAAGATGCAATTCCATTCCATTTGATGTTTTGGAATTTTAAAAGATGCAATTCCATTCCAATTGATGTTTTGGAATTTTAAAAGATGCAATTCCTATTCCATTTGATGTTTTGGAATTTTGAAAGATGCAATTCCATTCCATTTGATGTTTTGGAATTTGAAAATATGCAATTCCATTCCATTTGATGTTTTGGAATTTTAAAAGATGCAATTCCATTCCATTTGATGTTTTGGAATTTTAAAAGATGCAATTCCATTCCATTTGATGTTTTGGAATTTTAAAAGATGCAATTCCATTCCATTTGATGTTTTGGAATTTTAAAAGATGCAATTCCATTCCATTTGATGTTTTGGAATTTTAAAAGATGCAATTCCATTCCATTTGATGTTTTGGAATTTTAAAAGATGCAATTCCATTCCCTTTGATGTTTTGGAATTTGAAAATATGCAATTCCATTCAATTGATGTTTTGGAATTTTAAAAGATGCAATTCCATTCAATTTGATGTTTTGGAATTTTAAAAGATTCAATTCTATTCCATTTGATGTTTTGGAATTTTAAAAGATGCAATTCCATTCTCTTTGATGTTTTGGAATTTTAAAAGATGCAATTCCATTCTCTTTGATGTTTTGGAATTTTAAAAGATGCAATTCCATTCCCTTTGATGTTTTGGAATTTTAAAAGATGCAATTCCATTCCCTTTGATGTTTTGGAATTTTAAAAGAGGCAATTGAATTCCATTTGATGTTTTAGAATTTTAAAAGATGCAACTACATTTCAATTGATGTTTTGGAATTTTAAATGATGCAATTCCATTCTCTTTGATGTTTTGGAATTTTAAAAGATGGAATTCCATTCCCTTTAATGTTTTGGAAATTTAAAAGATGCAATTCCATTCCATTTGATGTTTTGGAATTTTAAAAGATGCAATTCCATTCCAATTGAATTCATTGGAATTTTAAAAAAGGCAATACCATTCCATTTGATGTTTTGGAATTTTAAAAGATAAAATTCCATTCCCTTTAATGTTTTCGAAATTTAAAAGATGCAAGTCCATTCCATTTGATGTTTTGGAATTTTAAAAGATGCAATTCCATTCCATTTGATGTTTTGGAATTTTAAAAGATGCAATTCCATTCCATTTGATGTTTTGGAATTTTAAAAGATGCAAATCCATTCCATTTGATGATTTGGAATTTTAAAAGATGCAATTAAATTCCATTTGATATTTTGGAATTTAAAAAGATGCAATTCCATTCCAATTGATGTTTTGGAATTTTAAAAGATGCAATTCCATTCCATTTCATGTTTTGAAATTTTAAAAGATGCAACACATGCAAACCTATTCCATTTGATGTTTTACAATTTTAAAAGATGCAATTAAATTCCATTTGATGTTTTGGAATTTTAAAATATGCAATTCCATTGAAATTGATGTTTTGTAATTTTAAAAGATGCAACAGATGCAATTCCATTCCATTTTATGTTTTGGAATTTTAAACAAATACATCATACACACTCTCACTGCAGATTCGTCACACTGACTGCAGACACAAATACATCACACACACTCTCACTGCAGATTCATCACACTGACTGCAGACAGAAACACATCACACACACTCTCACTGCAGATTCATCACACTGACTGCAGACAGAAACACATCACACACACTCTCACTGCAGATTCATCACACTGACTGCAGACACAAACACATCACACACACTCTCACTGCAGATTCATCACACTGACTGCAGACACAAACACATCACACACACTCTCACTGCAGATTCATCACACTGACTGAAGACACAAACACATCACACACACTCTCACTGCAGATTCATCACACTGACTGCAGACACAAATACATCACACACACTCTCACTGCAGATTCGTCACACTGACTGCAGACACAAACACATCACACACACTCTCACTGCAGATTCATGACACTGACTGCAGACACAAACACATCACACACACTCTCACTGCAGATTCATCACACTGACTGAAGACACAAACACATCACACACACTCTCACTGCAGATTCGTCACACTGACTGCAGACACATACACATCACACACACTCTCACTGCAAATTCATCACACTGACTGCAGACACAAACACATCACACACACTCTCACTGCAGATTCATCACACTGACTGCAGACAGAAACACATCATACACACTCTCACTGCAGATTCATCACACTGACTGCAGACACAAACACATCACACACACTCTCACTGAAAATTCATCACACTGACTGCAGACACAAATACATCACACACACTCTCACTGCAGATTCATCACACTGACTGCAGACACATACACATCACACACACTCTCACTGCAGATTCATCACACTGACTGCAGACAGAAACACATCACACACACTCTCACTGCAGATTCATCACACTGACTCCAGACACAAACACATCACACACACTCTCACGGCAGATTCATCACACTGACTGCAGACACAAACACATCACACACACTCTCACTGCAGATTCATCACACTGACTGCAGACACAAACACATCACACACACTCTCACTGACGATTCATCACACTGACTGCAGACAGTAACACATCACACACACTCTCACTGCAGATTCAACACACTGACTGAAGGCACAAACACATCACATACACTCTCACTGCAGATTCATCACACTGACTGCAGACACAAATACATCATACACACTCTCACTGTAGATTCGTCACACTGACTGCAGACACAAATACATCACACACACTCTCACTGCAGATTCATCACACTGACTGCAGACAGAAACACATCACATACACTCTCACTGCAGATTCATCACACTGACTGAAGACACAAACACATCACATACACTCTCACTGCAGATTCGTCACACTGACTGCAGACACAAACACATCACACACACTCTCACTGCAGATTCATCACACTGACTGCAGACACAAACACATCACACACACTCTCACTGCAGATTCGTCACACTGACTGCAGACACATACACATCACACACACTCTCACTGCAAATTCATCACACTGACTGCAGACACAAACACATCACACACACTCTCACTGCAGATTCATCACACTGACTGCAGACAGAAACACATCATACACACTCTCACTGCAGATTCATCACACTGACTGCAGACACAAACACATCACACACACTCTCACTGAAAATTCATCACACTGACTGCAGACACAAATACATCACACACACTCTCACTGCAGATTCATCACACTGACTGCAGACACATACACATCACACACACTCTCACTGCAGATTCATCACACTGACTGCAGACAGAAACACATCACACACACTCTCACTGCAGATTCATCACACTGACTCCAGACACAAACACATCACACACACTCTCACGGCAGATTCATCACACTGACTGCAGACACAAACACATCACACACACTCTCACTGCAGATTCATCACACTGACTGCAGACACAAACACATCACACACACTCTCACTGACGATTCATCACACTGACTGCAGACAGAAACACATCACACACACTCTCACTGCAGATTCAACACACTGACTGAAGGCACAAACACATCACATACACTCTCACTGCAGATTCATCACACTGACTGCAGACACAAATACATCATACACACTCTCACTGTAGATTCGTCACACTGACTGCAGACACAAATACATCACACACACTCTCACTGCAGATTCATCACACTGACTGCAGACAGAAACACATCACATACACTCTCACTGCAGATTCATCACACTGACTGAAGACACAAACACATCACATACACTCTCACTGCAGATTCGTCACACTGACTGCAGACACAAACACATCACACACACTCTCACTGCAGATTCATCACACTGACTGCAGACACAAACACATCACACACACTCTCACTGCAGATTCATCACACTGACTGCAGACACAAACACATCACACACACTCTCACTGCAGATTCATCACACTGACTGCAGACACAAACACATCACACACACACTCTCACTGCCGATTCAACACACTGACTGAAGGCACAAACACATCACATACACTCTCACTGCAGATTCATCACACTGACTGCAGACACAAATACATCATACACACTCTCACTGCAGATTCGTCACACTGACTGCAGACACAAATACATCACACACACTCTCACTGCAGATTCATCACACTGACTGCAGACAGAAACACATCACACACACTCTCACTGCAGATTCATCACACTGACTGCAGACAGAAACACATCACACACACTCTCACTGCAGATTCATCACACTGACTGCAGACACAAACACATCACACACACTCTCACTGCAGATTCATCACACTGACTGAAGACACAAACACATCACACACACTCTCACTGCAGATTCATCACACTGACTGCAGACACAAATACATCACACACACTCTCACTGCAGATTCGTCACACTGACTGCAGACACAAACACATCACACACACTCTCACTGCAGATTCATGACACTGACTGCAGACACAAACACATCACACACACTCTCACTGCAGATTCATCACACTGACTGAAGACACAAACACATCACACACACTCTCACTGCAGATTCGTCACACTGACTGCAGACACATACACATCACACACACTCTCACTGCAAATTCATCACACTGACTGCAGACACAAACACATCACACACACTCTCACTGCAGATTCATCACACTGACTGCAGACAGAAACACATCATACACACTCTCACTGCAGATTCATCACACTGACTGCAGACACAAACACATCACACACACTCTCACTGAAAATTCATCACACTGACTGCAGACACAAAGACATCACACACACTCTCACTGCAGATTCATCACACTGACTGCAGACACATACACATCACACACACTCTCACTGCAGATTCATCACACTGACTGCAGACACAAACACATCACACACACTCTCACTGCAGATTCATCACACTGACTGCAGACACAAACACATCACACACACTCTCACTGCAGATTCGTCACACTGACTGCAGACACAAACACATCACACACACTCTCACTGCAGATTCGTCACACTGACTGCAGACACAAACACATCACACACACTCTCACTGCAGATTCGTCACACTGACTGCGGACAGAAACACATCACACACACTCTCACTGCAGATTCATCACACTGACTGCAGACACAAACACATCACACACACTCTCACTGCAGATTCATCACACTGACTGCAGACAGAAACACATCACACACACTCTCACTGCAGATTCATCACACTGACTGCAGACACAAACACATCACACACACTCTCACTGCAGATTCGTCACACTGACTGCAGACACAAACACATCACACACACTCTCACTGCAGATTCATCACACTGACTGCAGACACATACACATCACACACACTCTCACTGCAGATTCATCACACTGACTGCAGACACAAACACATCACACACACTCTCACTGCAGATTCATCACACTGACTGCAGACAGAAACACATCACACACACTCTCACTGCAGATTCATCACACTGACTGAAGACACAAACACATCACACACACTCTCACTGCAGATTCATCACACTGACTGCAGACACAAATACATCACACACACTCTCACTGCAGTTTCGTCACACTGACTGCAGACACAAACACATCACACACACTCTCACTGCAGATTCATCACACTGACTGCAGACACAAACACATCACACACACTCTCACTGCAGATTCATCACACTGACTGCAGACACAAACACATCACACACACTCTCACTGCAGATTCATCACACTGACTGCAGACACAAACACATCACACACACTCTCACTGCAGATTCATCACACTGACTGCAGACACAAACACATCACACACACTCTCACTGCAGATTTGTCACACTGACTGCAGACACAAACACATCACACACACTCTCACTGCAGATTCGTCACACTGACTGCGGACAGAAACACATCACACACACTCTCACTGCAGATTCATCACACTGACTGCAGACACAAACACATCACACACACTCTCACTGCAGATTCATCACACTGACTGCAGACAGAAACACATCACACACACTCTCACTGCAGATTCATCACACTGACTCCAGACACAAACACATCACACACACTCTCACTGCAGATTCATCACACTGACTCCAGACACAAACACATCACACACACTCTCACTGCAGATTCATCACACTGACTGCAGACACAAACACATCACACACATCTGATGCATTTTAGGATTCACCTCTTTAAAAACTACATCAGTCACCTGGACAAGGTTACTTCCCCAGAAAAGGAGTTCAGAGCAGAGGAAGCGACCGACTTAACTACATACTTTTACATTCCTGCAGAGCAACATGTACAAACTCTGCAATGTGGCCACATCACCAGAGAAAAGAAGCCACAGATCAGATTTTACACATCAAACCTTTTAATTCTCAGCTGTGCAGCAGACTTGGACAGTAAACTGTCAACTAAAACATTCCTGTTTTTCTCAGGAATCTATTGTAGAGAAATGTCTGATTCTCTCATTACTGGGCACATTGTGACATGAACCTGATGAATTTAAAAGTGAGTCAGGTGACTTACCTGGACTTCCCTGCAGCTCGGACAGTCGCTCCCATTCCCAAAAGGACACGGACTCACGTTCTGCAACTAAACACACACATAAGAGACAAACTGTACATGAACAGTGAATGTGACTAATCTGAATTAGTCCTACAAGACCTGCTGTCCTGAAGTAAAGAAGTGACCTTCTAAGTGAATCTAAGTGAGATATTAATCATGTCTGATGTTATTGTGTTTTATTGCTTTATACTGTATGAAAGGTCTGTTTTGGATTCAAGCTTAAGTATGTCTGACGTGTAGTGAAGGCTGTAGTGCAGAGTAAACACAGATATACTGAAATACAGCTGATTTATGTCTGTGTTCAGTAAACACACTTCTACATTCTCTATCATCTGAATTATATTCTGTTTAGATTGGTAAAAAAAAGTCTAGCAACATGTAGGGTGAATGTTAGTTTAGCATTTAGATACGTTTTAGAAGCAGAATATTTTTCATTAATAAAAACATGACCTTAAAAAAAACACTTTTTGTTGTCATTGTTTAACGTGAAACTTCCAGCTTAACAAATTTATTTAAAATGTACAAACATATATGATGAACTGAAATATTCATCCAGCTTCAATCACTTATCCAAGGTGGGGTTATGAGGGAGGCAGCTCAAGCAGAGAAGCCCAGACTTCCCATCTCCCGGACAATTCTTCTTCCTCCTTCCACCTCACTTCCTCAGTGAGCCATATCCAGTATTAAAAGTTTATTTTAATGCCGAAACAGTAAAGCAGCAACATTCGTTTTCATGACTGGGAATTGGGCTATTTAACTGCTCGGTAGACTGATAATTATAATACATTGATAACTGCTGGCTTCTCTTTTGGCTCTCCTGACTCAAATGGGATAGTTTAATGTTCATTCTTTGAATATGGACTATTTTGTCTGCGCTCCACAGCAGCAGCGTCATCTGACCGCAGTAACGTGCCGTCTATCAGCTGTCATGTCAGCTACACCTGCGAGGCGAACCGTAATAGCTACCAAAGAAGAGACAAACACAAAAGATGAATTAAGGGGGAAATAAAACTCAGAAAGTGGGCCCAACACACCGTCAACAGTGATGAGGAGGCGTTTATGCTCTCACATGGAACCCACCGGGCGGCAGGTAATCTAGCGGATGTCAGGTCCGTCAGGTTTCCCGGGAATAACAGCTGATGAACGACACGTTACAGCGGTCAGATGCTGTAACGTGTCACGTGAGGCAAAATGCAGATGAAATAGTCTAAATAAAGATTAAATTATCATTTTTGAACCATAATTACCCTAACGTCTACTTAATAATAAGCTGTAGCGGCCATGAAAATGAATGGAAATTGGAGTTTATTTAGGCCTAATAAATTACCAATAAATCATATCGATCTCACTTTACAGTCTAAATAAAAGCAACCAAAACAGTAAAGCTTGATACCATTTCTGATTACAGCAAACCTACTTGTCTGCACTTGTAATTAATCCGTTAAAGCAGGAGTTACAACAACACACTTCCTCTGTTAACGTGGAAATAACATGACAGACTACATGCCTAAAGAAACTTACCAAAACGGCTAACGCAAAAGTACAGCGTGCTAACGCAAAAGTACAGCGTGCTAACGCAAAAGTACTGCGTTAGCACGCAAACAAAAAACGTGACCCCTGGGGGGCTCCATGCCTAGTTGTTTACAACGAAGCAACCAACATGGCGATCGACCCACAATACACTGCGGCTATTTTGACTGTTACATCAACTGACAAAGAAATTATCATACCTTTCATTTTAGTTTTTAATTTTATTTGTATTTTGAACGTGTTGTTAACGTAACAACTGATTTTCCCTCCGGGTATTCATAAAGTATTCTGATAAGTCAACATATATTTGGTGAACTGAATTTGATTCTAAATAAACGCTGATTAGAGTGTCATGGTTTCGTTCATGCCCACTTTATTTGCAGTCTGGACACAGATGATTTCTCTGACTTGAAGAAGAATTTCAACGGTTTATCCGAATGTCAGCTGTTTCAAGTGCAGAAGCATTTAGGAAAACATTTTCTTTAGATATATTTAAAAATCCTTCTAACGTTTACAGACAAAATCTGAGTTTTGTTCATTAAAAACAGTTTTAATCAAACAAAAGGAGTTTAAGGAAAATAGTAACATTTTCTTAACTCTTACTACAGTTTTCTTATACTGAATCACTTATAAGCAGTTTTTTTTTAAATGTACAAAACTTAATACCAACAGGCCAAATTTAAAAATTTTAGTTGTCAAAGTCACATTTTCTCCTCCAAATGAGTTAAATTCAGACTTCTACACAACTTAATTCTCTTTAATTGACCATTTTACCTCATTAGTTGGTGTTAAAAGTTTTAAAGTATAATCTGGAGAATTTAAATGAACTCAAATCTTACATTTTCCATGTTTGACGCTGTACTTTCCAACTTGACAGACTCAAGATGCAACAACTTGTCTTCAACGAGGACTTGTTGAGATAAAATAGAACATTTCAAAAAACATATTTATCCGTAGAAGCTTTGTTTATTTTTAAATTATGATGCACCTATGGAGGAACCATAGCGACCATAAAATCCAGGTCAGCCGTTTTGTTCACTACTTTTATGCACATGTGGACAAAAGGGTGTCTCATGAAAGTAAAGAAATGATTTCTGGACTGCTCTGGTTTCAGTTTTTGCTGCAACATTTTTACATTTAACAGTGTTGAGTAAATTAAAAAGTTGAATAAGTGAAAAACACATGTTGATGTTAATTTGGCTGATGGTTAGTTTAATATGACTAACTACAATTATTGTTCTAAAATATAAAATTTAGTAGATGTAGCTAAAGTCCAAATTCAAAACAACAGTACACTCATGTTAAAACCATAAAATCACATTTGAAAGGGCTGCACGGTGGTGTGGTGGTTAGCACCACAGCCTCACAGCAAGAAGGTTGTTGGTTTGGGGGGGGTTCAGACCTTTAGGGCGGTGGCCTTTCAGTGTGGAGTTTGCATGTTCTCCCCGCGTATAGGTGGAACAGAGTGACAGCCAATCAAATGGCAGCATTTATGTCGCTGTCCAAGGTGCTGAACCTGAATGTGTTTTTACCCTATTTTACAAGTTAGAATCCCATGTATGACAACCTTCTACTTGTTTATTAAAGCAGATGTTTTGACTCTGTAAATGAAAATTCTAGATGTTAAATTAATTTTTCATCGTTTATATTTTTATTTACTAGTATCCATCAGGCAAATGAATAAGTATTAGTTAAAAGTTAAAATATTAGTTAATAGTTATGAAAAAAGACTTCAAACATGTTTAATGTTATTTTACAAGTAACAAACTTAAAACAAACATTCCTTTCATCAGTTATTATGAAGTACGAATACAAATGACTAAAGATAAATAAGACTTAAGATGTAACAAAAAATATTGTAATATTTTGCTGGTAGTACAGTTTGTCACTCATTAAGTCCAGGCCTTCTGCTTAAATATTGAGTACCCATAATGAAATGATTGTATCTCAGTAGCCCCAAGGTCTATTTGAATACATTAGGAAAAGGAATATTTGTTAGACAAGGCAAGGCAGTTTATTTGTATATTTATTTGTTTATTTGTGACTGAGGGAAAGGTTGTCAATGACTGAATGATTGAGAAAGGGTGTAAAGAGGATAAATCAACATCAACATGTATTCATATTAATAAAAAAATAAAACAAGTGTGTAAACACAATGTTGTAGTAAAAATAAACACATTTCCAGATATTTACAATAAAAAAATATTAGATAATGAAAGAAAGCAAATGGTTGTAAGCAAAAGAAAACTTAAAACTTATGTAGAGCACTCTATGTAATTGAACATGTATGTAAATATAAACATGTTCAAGACGAAATAACTCGATTACCTTCAATAACTCTACAATAACTTAATACTACGCAACATCTTTTACATGAACAGAAAACACCCTTAAATGAGAATAAAATATCTACAGTCTGATTATTTTCTTTCTTCCACCCATCTCTTTTTCTCGAGGTCATAAAATGGAGACTTCTGGAATTCTTTCCAGGTCATTTCTTTTTCCATGCCCTGGCCACGATGCAAGGCATGCACCTTGGAGGGGCAGTATATATATTTCCACACCAGGAAAGCCCGTGTGGATGTGTGGGCTGTTTGGTCCTTGCTTAAGCTCATTGTGGCAGAACCTGCAAAGTCGGCCAGGCCGTTGACTTGTCTCGGGCCACTTCCTCTTCTTCTCTAACCGCTCCTCCCCCCGCTGCTTTGTGGTGTCCAGCTCCCTCTGAAAGAACTCGGTCTGAGCAAACTTCTCAAAGGGCAGCTTGGAGTCTGAAAGGCCCTCAGCAGCAAACAGCTGATGGACTTTCTGGGAACAGTAGAAATAGCAGACTGGCCCCTGTTGATAAAAAAAGTGGATGGATGATCCATCTGTCTTATAACGAGACTTGGGCTGTCCACAGGCGAGACAGGTCTTAGTTTGCCTTTTCTTCTGTTCCTGCTCCTGCTGCTGACGATACTGCTGCTGCCTCACCAAGATGCCCTCCACAATCCTCTCTACGGACTCCTCTGTCAAAGGGATGGGTGGATTAAACACAGCTGGCTCCATGGTGACTACAGGAACGCTATATGTTATATCTACTTACCCATCGCAGCTGGAATCTTCTGAGGCGACTCTGGTGTGTCCTCTTGTTTCTGGACGGCAACACGAGGAGACAACATTTGAGAGGGTGGAGCCCAGCTGGAAGAGGGAGCCGTGACTCTAGCTAATGGAGCAGGAGCTGGACGGGTTGGAGCTGGACGGGTTGGAGCAGGATCTGGACCTGTGAATGGCACACGGACAGGAAGTACTGCTTCCTCATCTCTCTTCCTAGTCCAGTGCTTGTCCCAATCCAGAGGGACTGGACGGCAGCCTGGCTCATGGTAATCTAGGCCGAACCTCTCGCCCGTGTCCCTGTCTGAGGCGAAGCGCAGGATATTTTGCTTGTCCAGTCACTCGTCTGGAAGCAGAGTTTATCTCAGCAATGAGAGCTGGATCAAACACAGCCGGCAGGACCAGGGATGGCTGCTTGAGGTCTACCAACCGCTGGTAGTTCCGTCGGGCTACACCAGTCATACCCTGTGCCTGGAAAAGCTCGGTGGATACCTGTGTGCCGGTGATCCACTGGGTTTGGTGAAAGTGATAGTCCTCCTGCTGTGAGGTGCCTCGGACCGGGATCCAGATTGGCACTTTGGCACCCTCACCAGGCACATGGTTGAGCTGGATCATTCCACCGTTCCTGTACATGATTCCCTCTGACAGCTCTGGGTCACTCAGGCAGCAGCGGAGCATACGGACTCTCTGGATACACCAGGTCTTCAGCATTGATGACTTGAACAAAGGGACATTGTCTGGGTCTGTGGCCAGATGAAAGTGTCTCAGGACTTTTTCCACTCTGTCGAGAAGCTCAGTGGGTGGTGGGATCCGTGTCCTACAGTGCTCACGGATGTGTTGCTTTGTTGGAGTGGCTGGATGGATCCCACAGAACTTGTAGGCGTCCTGAAGCCTTTTCAAATCCTCCTGGTCCACAATGCTGAAGGCCGCAGAAAGCATCTGGCAGAAGGAACTGTACAGGGGATGATGCTCCGAGATGCAGGCACGGGAAAATCACCTCATGCAGTGAAAAAGGTCCAGCTTCATGACAATGTTGCTGTTGTAATGGGAGCGGGAGGCACAGGTGTTGTGAGGTGGTCCAGAAGTGGCCCAGGCCACAATTCAGATATTGTGTTTGCATTGCATTATACTGTACAGTATGGCAAAACATTGCAAGGTCACATTTCATGTACAAGACAATCCAAAAAGCTTTATATAAAATATTAAATGCATTACAAATGGTGCAGAAGACGCATTGAAAAGTAAAAGAATGAAAAACACAGTTTAAAATTAAAAACAAAAATCAAAAAGAGAACAGAGACACAGTGCAGATTTGGACTTTTAAAAAGGACTTTGTGATGCCCTTAATGTGGTTTTCAAATTTTAGGTCTGAGTCCATCACTACATTCAGATTTCTGGTCTGGTTGGTGGTTTTTCTACTGTGCTACTTGTATGTCAGTGTGAATGCATGAAGGAAACAGTCTCACCTGTCCACCCATTGGTGACCAGCCTTGTCCACGCCAGAATCTGCGTACCACTTGGCCAAACCCTGATACATGGGCTGCAAGGACTTATCTGTCTTAGACTGAACCATTACCCAGCACACTATCATCCAGTTCTCATTCATGATGGCGTAGCTGGACATAACCCCAGAGGCCAGTGTGACTTTCCGTGCCACTTTGCTCGTGTGGTCTGATCTGAAGACCTGCCCAAATGTGCCCTGGAGGAGCTTTGAGATAGAATAGAATAGAATAGAAATACTTTATTAATCCCTTTGTAGAGTCCTCAGGGAAATTTGGGTACCAGCAGCAATACAACACCAACAGTAAAGCAGGACAAGCACGAGACACAATATATACAGGTACAAAGCAAAATAGAGGCAAATAGAATGCAATAAATATAACAATAATAACAATAAGATAAGTTAAATAAAACAATATAAACAAGCATTGATAAACAAGGTGGTTGGCTCCTGACGTTTAAACTCATCAAGCAGACAGTCTGTCAGGTAGTAGCTGGACACAGAGACGCCGCGCCAACCATTGGGGTCATCAAAAGGCCAGAAGTTCCGTGGTGTGTTGTCCTTCCTGACAAACTGGCTGATAGTCCTCTGCTGCCCATACCTGCCTGCCTCTGCGTCTTTTTCAATAGCATGCAAGTAGGCCAGGTGAGCTCGTTCATACTTGAGATGTATGAGCTCATTTATCTGATTTGCTATGTCTGCAGGAGACTTGCCGGTTCACCGCAGCTCGTCCATGACAGACCTACAGATGGCCTTTTTGTAGGTCACAAAAGCAGGCAGAATGTTGGTGAAGCGCTGAGGCAACTTCTCCAGCCAGCACGGGTTTGTCTGCAAACCAGCACCTCTGACAGACCCTGCAACGGAGCCGTGAAGCCAGGATGTAGTACTGCCCGCTGGTGCCAACAATTACTCGTGGTCTGCCCACACCAGATGACACCACCTGTGGATGGGTACAGCCATAGAGGCAGGGCAGGATGTAGTTGTTCCGTAGCCTCACCATGATATCACTCTCTGGCTTCCAAAGGAAAAACGGATGCAGCTGGAAAAAGTTTGGTGAAGGCAGGTCAGCCATGAGCTCTGGTTGCGGAGGGAGACGCCACAGTGAGATGGTGTTTCCTGGTTTACGCACTGGGCCTGACCCAGGCCACAGCCCAAAGTCTTTAAGCTCCATCTTCATCCACAGCTTTTGTTGTGGAGAACAGTTCCAGCTGCCCATGTCATGGTCAGGCGGGGGAACAACAGCTTGTGGCTGTGCTGATGGAGTTATTATATAAAAACAATAAAGATATAACACAAGAAAGGTATTAGACTCAAAAGATCTAAATATGTTTCAAAGACAGAGTGGAAAATACTCAGTTCTTACCATCTTCACTGGTATCCTCTATAACAAGTTCTCTCTTTGCAGAGGAGGCAGCAGTGCTTGTGCTGGGACCTGAAAAAACAAATGCAACCCTTCTGTTATGTATATGGGACGAGAACATCAGTCAAGAAAATTGTACTGGCTTCTAAAAACTGTGTGTTGATCAGATGTGTCAGTAGAGGTACCTGTGACTGACTCAGGTTCTGACTGACTAGTTCAACTCTTCCTTTGTAAGGAACACCAGCTGTGGTGGTAGAGGCACAGCGGCTCTTTGCTTTACAGTTGTTGAGGCTAGAACCAAAATAAGGTAAATAAATAATCATATTTCACTTTATATCACAATACTGACCCTACGTTTGATTACACAAGGAAGAAATGAGCTTTTACCACCAGCTGTTGATGCCCGTGGTTCGGTTACTGTGACGCAGGAGGTCTGGACAGCAGTGCAGCTAAAGAGAAAAATAAGTCATCCAGCATTCAGTGTGTCCAAATGTTGGTGTTAGTAGGAACTCAAACAGCAGAAATAGTCTTAGTTCTCCTGCTTGTCAGAGCTTCTCAGTTTTTGTTTTTTTAGGTCTAATTCCAGCAGATGCAAGGAAAAGATCATTTAACCTTTCTAATTAGTATCGGCTCTAAGCAGGAGAAACAATATGACTTCATGAACAAGCATTTCAGTGTTAGTACCTGACATTTATACAGAAAAGAAATGGTTTTACTTAAACTCGTGTTTGAAACCTGATCATCACTGCAGGGATCAATTCATAGCCTTTATGGCAATCAATTCACGGCCCGTAAGGGAATTAGGCCAAACTGAAACAGGAACTTGGCTGGAACGTAGCCAGAATGAAACCAGAACGCATAAACAACAAAAAGAAAACCACAACTTATGTCTCGGTTTAGGAGGGATATTCGTCATGTGAGGGAATCAAACTCCAGCCCTGAAACCTCTTATTTAAAAAAAAACCTGGTTCTGCTGCCGGTGACACAGCTGCTGGAGCTGGGGTTGCCAGAGGTGCTGCAGGTGCTTCTACTGCAAAACAGTGAGATAAATATGGGAAAATGTAATGCAAAACACACTAAGTAGGATTCAGTTCTATCATAATAACTTTCTACTCACTGCTCAGTAGTTTGGAGGGTGAGATGTTTAACGTGATGCTTTCCAGCTCCAAGGGCCTGCGAGCTGAATCCTCCTACTTCACAGTCATTCTGAACATGGTAGCATGTTGTGTAAACCTTTATAAAGCGACAGCAGCTTGTGTGCAGCTGTTCTGACCGTGGACACGACCACTCCGAGAGTGTTTGCAACCACGGTCAGAGAAGTTTCAACCGTTCCTGGCAGCGTTTACAACCACAGTCACCAAAGATCACGGAATCACTTCAAGCTAGTGTAGCAAAGTTAGCTTGATTCAGCGGGCAAGTTCACACGAGGACAAAGCCTGAGAGCTGATTGGTTGACACGGAGGTTAGAAACGCCCACCTCATTAGCATACACTCAAGGGAATAACACGCGAGGAAAAGTAAAAATGTGGAGTGTGTGCATTAGGAAAAGTGGAAATGTAGGAAGGTAAAAATAAATGCATAAATAAATTAAGGAGGGAATAAAGTTAATGGGGGAAGAATTGAATAAAACGGACATAGGAAAAAAGAAATAAATGTGGAAATAAAAAAGTGTAAAAATAATAATTTGCTGTGGAAATAAATAAAAATATGGGAATAAAAATAAAGTTGGCTAAATAAAATAGATGAATAAATGGATAAACTAATAAAAATTAAATTTAATTATTTCCTCATTTATTTATTTATGTATTTATTTATTTCCTCGTTTATTTATTTATTTTTGATTATGGCAGTTTCGGCCCTCTATAATCATTAACAAAGAGTGATCAGTGATGAACACACCTTCAGCTTTGCTTAGCAAGAGGCGTCATGTATCTATGCCGGACTCGTTTGTGACGTAATCTTTCTGCGCCGTAGAGAGAAACGTGGAAAGCCAGTGAGGCAGAGACTCCACGTGAAGCTGGTGAGATGGCGTCTGTTCAGGAGCCAGAGGTCCAGCTGGCTCAGAGATTAGCCTCCAACGAGAAGTCCGTCCGGACCAGAGCAATAAAGAAACTACGGAAGTACATCGGTGTGCGTTCAGAGGCAGAAGCAGGTCAGTTAGCATGCTAACAGTAGATGTCACGAGACGTTGTTGGTCATTACCGATGTTTACTTGTTAACTCAATGCGACGATTTGGTACAGGAGAACAGATAAATGGTCATTTGAGAGGACAAACATTTGAAAATATGTGATGGAAGTAAACCCAGCCGGTATTGAACCCTGATGAAGTCCCTTTGTGGGACTCGGTGATGTCTTTTCTTCCAGGTGGATTCACTGGCGATGAACTGCTGAAGTTGTGGAAAGGTCTTTTCTACTGCTTGTGGATGCAGGACAAACCACAGCTCCAGGTCTGTCTACATATTATATTGGGACTTGAGGTGGGATGGTGGGATCGTGAAAGTCTGAGGAACATTTTTCTGAAATTGTTCCAGTTTTAGATCCAGTTTGTCTCAGATTGGTGAAGCTCTGTCCATCTTTCCATCTGAGAGACTCTGCCTCTCTGAAATGCTCCTTTTATACCCAGTTAGGGATGTTATGCTCGAGCCGATCTGCTCGATCACGTGTCGAGCATGTGACACGGAAGTGTTTCGAGCATTGTCTCTGAGCATTGATTCAGTATGCCAAAAGTGACTTCCGGCTGAAATGTCCGCCTGAGAAGACGCATGCAGAGACGCTCTGCACCAACTTCTGCTGAAAACTGTGCTTAAGTATCTGTAACATAAGTCAATCTTATCTTTTTGCAAGTTTATGTGATTTTAACACTTTGGTGAACTTTACTACGCTTGAAATGGGGAAAAAAAGAGAGCATTCTTCCCACTCTACCGAGCTAGCTAAAACTAGTCCGACATGTGCGTTAGCTTCTGGAGGCCACGATTACTCTTTGAATATTGGGGCCGTCGAGGAGTTCGTCAGTATCGAGGAGGATTTCCCCCCTCTGCAGACAACACCAATTAATTCGCCTGCGGCAAAGAAAAAACCACAAGATCCAACTAATCCTCCATTGTTGAGTGATATCCACTCGCAGTTAGCTAACTTAACAAAGCTCATCAACAACAGATCTGATGTGATTGAGAGCAAAATCATGGATCTGAATGAGAAAGTCAACCGTGCTTTTGCTGACTTGAAGGAAATCTCTGCAAAAATGACCAAACTTGAGGAACGAGTTGACAATGTAGAGGCACCCATTAAAACTTTACAAAGGCGAATGGATGAGTTGGAGTCCTACACAAGAAGATGGAATCTAAAGTTGGCAGGAGTCCCTGAGTCTGTCCATGAAAATATCCGTAATGAAGTAATCAAAATCTGCCAGGAAGTTGCTCCAGATATCAAAGGAAAACTTGCTGATGTGGTTGACTCGGTTCATCGTCTGGGGAGAAAGCAACAGGATCCGAGAGATGACAGGAGACCCAGGGAAATCATTCTTCAGTTTTCCTCAGGCATCTGTAGGGACGCTGTCTGGAAGGCAGCAAAAAAGTCTCCCTTTTTGACCAACAATGGACTACGATTCAAGGAGGACTTTTCCAAAGGGGACAGAGACAGGAGACAGAAGCTGTGGCCTGAGGTGCAGAAGGCACGCGCTGCAGGGAAAATTGCGTTTTTTGCTGGTGCAAGAGCTTTCATCGCAGGAGAAGGTGAAATAAAACTTTTGGACTAATTTTCCTATGGTAGTATACATATGGATGCTCACTTAAGTGTTCTACTGATTTGTTCTTGACTTCAAACTTATTTTTTCACAGTTCACTAATAGTTTGGGATACTTTTAGCACTATTTATACTGGTTTAGGTGCTGCGTTTCACATCCGACCTATTCTCTTTAAAGTTCTAAAGGGTCAAGTAGTTGTTTAATAAGGTTATTCCTTATCTTTGTTCATTCGAACATTCCTTTTTTCTTACTTGTTCAAATATATGTCTTTTTCTTTCTTTTCCTTAAATACCAGGGGGTTAAGAAATACTCTAAAACGCAAAGCTTTATTTTTATTTGCAAAACAGTTTAGAAATGATTTTGTCCTTTTTCAAGAATCACATTCTCTCGCTAAAGATTACAACTTTTGGAGATCACAATGGGGCAACGACATGTGGCTCACATGGCTCTGAACACTCTGCAGGGGTTGCTTGCTTGAAAAACAGTTTTAGGGGAGAAGTGCTGCTTTCCGATTGTGAAAAAAATGGCCACTTTGTTTGTTTAGTTTTAAAGATGTATAACAAGATTCTTATTATTGTTAATTTCTACGGCTACAATTTAAGATCGGAAAATGATTTGTTATTAGATTTGTTAGATGAGAAAATTCACTTCTACCTATCCAAGTTCCCAGATGCATATTTAGCGATTTCAAGGGCGATTTCAATGTTGTTTTGGATGAAGTTATGGACAGATGGCCACCCGGAAGACCCTCTCATTCAAACTCAAACCTTAAAAATTTAGTGAACAAATATGATTTAACTGATATCTGGAGAGATAAGTTTCCAGTTGATAGAGTGTATACCTGGAGTAATAAAGATTTTTCTAGATGCTCGCGTTTAGATTATTGGCTTGTTCCTCGTTCACTTGATAAAAGCAGTGTCACCATTCAGATTTTACCAACGCCTTTAACCGATCATAAGGCGATAGTACTCAATATTAACTTATTACCAGGTGAAACACTTTCCAAAGGTTTCTCATTTTGGAAAATGAATAGCTCCCTTCTGAGCCATAACGACGTAAAAGAAAATTTAACCCAACTCATTTCTTTTTATTGGGAAAAAGCAAAAAAAGAAAATTCTTTTGGATCTAATTGGGAATTTTTAAAATACGAGATAGGTAAATATTTAAGGAATTATGGTAGTTTATTGGCTAAATCTAGGTCACTTGATCAAGAAAAGGTTGTTAGGGAAATTGCGAGTCTTTCTAATAAAAATACAGTAGACTTAAATGATGTAGAGAAACTGAAGCTCTCGGAACTGCAGGAAAAGCTGGATGAACTTTATAAATACAAAGCAGAAGGGGCATTTATAAGGTCGAGACAAAAATGGCTTGAACACGGAGAACAAATGTCATCTTATTTCTTTAAATTGGAGAGATCACGAGCTAAACAAAATACAGTACAACAATTGTTGATTGATAATACGGTTACTAATAACAAGGAGGATATCGCGAAATTCTGTTTTGAGTACTTCTCCTTGTTGTATAAAACTCAGTTTAACAACGACTCCCTCTTAAAGTTTTCACAGCGTCTGGGAAACATGAAATCAATTAGTAAGGAAGAGAAATTATTCTGTGATTCTACTATTACTGAAAAAGAGATTGCTGAGGCTATAAAATGCCTTAAAAACAACAAATCACCGGGCAGTGATGGAATCACAGCTGAATTTTATAAATTATTCTCTAATACTCTTACCCCTTTTCTTTTAGAAGTTTTTTCTGAAAGCCTCAGTAACGCCACACTCCCTGTTACCATGACCCAGGGTGTCATCAGTTTGATCCCTAAACCAAACAAAGAAATTACTAACATTGATAATTGGAGACCAATAACCTTGCTTAATAATGACTATAAGTTGTTTGCTACTATCTTTGCTCAGAGATTTAAATTGATATTGGATAGTATTATAGATGAAAATCAATCCGGGTTCATGATTAATAGACACATCTTCAATAACATAAGACTAGTTCTTGATCTGGTTAATTATTCTGACCTTATTGATGAAGATAGTTTCATACTCTTCCAAGACTTCTATAAGGCTTTTGCTTCTGTTGAGCATCCCTTTATTTTTTTTTGTCTAGAAAAACTAGGATTTGGGAGGTTTTTCTGTTCCGCTATGTCAACCCTTTATGCTAATGGTAATAGTTGTATTAAATTAAGTACCGGTACAACTCATAGATTCCAGTTAGAGAGAGGTATTCGGCAAGGTTGCCCTGTCTCTGTGTACCTTTTCCTTATTGTGGGGCAGGTCTTTTGCCATTACCTGAAGTCAAGCAATATTGAAGGAATTTCTGTTGCGGATAGGGTTTTACTATTGAGCCAATTGGCGGAAGACACTTGTTTATTCCTGAAAGATGCTACCCAGGTACAGCGGGCTGTTGATACCATCTCTGCTTTTTCCAAAGCTTCAGGCCTTTGTTTAAACCTTAATAAGTGTGTTCTTTTTCCCTTAAAGACGTGTGCCGTAACCTCTATTAGCAATATTTTGGTCAAGGACCAGTTGAATTATTTAGGTGTCACTATTGCTAAACTCCAAAAGGACAGAGTTAATCTTAACTTTGCACCTCTGATTAAGAAAGCTGAGAACAAATTCAATCTCTGGTTGCAAAGGGACCTGTCTTTAAAAGGACGTGTTCTTTTGTCCAAAGCTGAAGGTCTTTCTAGACTTATTTATGCTGCATCATCACTGTCCTTGGACAATAGAACCTCCCAAAAAATTGATCAGTTATTATACAATTTTCTATGGAAAAACCGTCCGTACATTAGAAAATCAGTTGTCGCCAATTCCTGTGAAAACGGTGGCATTAATTTTTTGGACTTCTCTACCTTAAACTATGTCTTTAAAGTCAAGTGGTTAAAACAGTTTTTAATGAATGACTCTTCCATGTGGAATTTCATTCCTAAATTTGTTTTTGATAAAATTGGAGGTTTGCCCTTTATTCTAATGTGCAATTACAAAATTAGCAAACTCCCTGTTAAACTGTCCAATTTTCATATGCAAGCCTTACAAGCCTGGAAACTAATTTACAAGCACAACTTTTCACCGCATAGATACTACATTTGGAACAATGGGGACATTTTACTTAAAAATAAAAGTATTTTTTTAAAACAGTGGTTTGATAAAGGTATTTTGTCTGTTATGCAATTGATGTCTCCTAACGGCCAACTTATGAGTTTTGCTGATTTTATTTCTCGTTTCAATATTCAAACTCTGATAAAGAATATGCCATGGTCATCAAAGCTATCCCGACAGGGTCAGTCTTGCTCCTGAGAAATGTACCACTTCAAGCCGATCCTGTCTTGATTCGTCCCTCCGAGACCTTATGTGGGAAAATTTGTTTTTCCTCAGGCCTTAAGAACTGTAACGAGGCTATCCGTAGTAGGGTTGGGCGATTGAACGAATGTATCGACCATCGACGATAGGCTGAGCCATTCGACGATCGTTTATATAAGAGCGATATTAAGAGAGATATATATATGTATGTATGTACATGAGCCAACACGTTTAGTTAGCTACAATGCAGGCGCACGCTGTGGCTCGTGCAGCAGGTGTCGGGAGTTTGTTTTTTTTTTTTTTCCATCATCCAGCCTCTCTCCATACCTGGTGCTGCCTTCTTTCAGAAGTCTCGTGCACACGCGCACACACTAAAGGACCGTGCATAACCTCCCACCCCGCCTGTGACCTGCCTCCACCAATTTAGGCTACTCAAACTTAACAGAAAGAAAAAATGACAGAAGTAGGCTACTCGGAAATTAATTACGTTTATTTAATCAATAACCACAATGGTGGGAATCAAAGACCAACTTCTTTATTTTCACCTATAACTGTAGCCTATTTATGGGGTCTTTACAGTGATTCAATTTTTCAAACTCGGCCAAGTGAATGAAACAATAGATTAACCTAAAACAATAGAAAATAAAATTAACTCCTTGGGCTGGGAGCATGTGCGCTTCCATTAAAACAATAAATAACCACAGTGGTGCAAAAAAGATTCTGGCTTCTTTTTTCGTTTAACCTAGTAGCCAACTGCATTTACAAGATTTCTGTCTTAAACTCAGTCCAATGAATTTTTGTCTTCTAAATTGCTTCAACAGGTGTTCAGCGCGCAAAAAAGTTCTGACGTCACGTCCGCGAATATATCGCCTATCGCCATTTGCTGGACTGGCGATAGGCGATTGAAAAAAATTTACATATCGCCCAACCCTAATCCGTAGCTTATTTTTCTCTGATACTGTCACCAAACCTAATATTGTTACGTACTGGAATAGTGTTGCCAAAGATATTCCGTGGGCCCAAGTTTGGATATTGACTAACAATTATATTCTAAATAATAAGATCAAGGAGGTCTCGTTTAAAATTCTACACAAAGTTTATCCTGTCAAACACTTCCTCAAGAAATTCATTAACAATGCTGATATCAACTGCTCCTTTTGTCATACTCACCCTGAATCTGTTCCCCATTTATTTTAGTTTTGTGAATACAGTAAAAAATTTTGGTTTGATGTTTCCAAGTTTATTAATGACAACTTGCTTATTGACTTTTCTGTGTCCTTTGAACATGTGATTTTTGGTTTCTTTAAGCATGATAGAAATTTTATTAAAAAAGCCTATGTGATTAATCTACTGATTATTATGGCCAAATTCTTTCTACATAAGTGTAAGTTCTCACAGCATAAACCTCTTTTCTTATTGTTTCACAGAATGTTCATGTCTTATGTTAAATCTTTGAAAGCAATTAACAACAGTAAGGCAAGAAAGACTATTGCTACTTGTACTGCATTTAACTTGTGTACGCCCTGAGCTGTAATTTGTAATTTGTAGTCTTTTCTGTATCTTTGTTTTTGGTACTGGTTACCCCTGTTTATGTTCTTTTTTTTTTTTTTTTCTTCTTTTTTTCTTCTCTCCTCTCTTTATTTTATTTGTATCCTTTTAGCTCTCGTTGTATACTGTCTTATCTTTCCACACCATTACGCCTTTGTAATCCTCGTCCTTACTGTTCAATTCTTGCATTGTACAAGATTTGTATTTTTTTCTTGGATCCAATAAATGAAGGAAAAAAAAAACACAAAGAGACACTGCGGAAGTTTTTATAACGAAAACTTTGAAGCCAGTAAGCTGTAATCGATTCTGTGCAAATTTGTTTTGTTTCTCAAAATAAAACAGAACCAATACGGACAAAAAAAAAAAAAAAGTATGCCAAAAGTCACGTGATAGACCAAACGAGGCCTCGTTACGTCATCAGCGCGTATCGAGCAGCAAGCGGGATCTTCGAAGGAACCGGGCTTGTCAATCTCTCAGATTCCAAACGCTGAGGAGATCGCGGGTTTTTGAGAGGAGATTCTGTAGCGATTGTGCGACATTACATTTTGAAAACAAATTTAGGAAAAGCATCACATCAGCATGAGCTTATATTGAATCACATTTAGCTTTTAGAGATTTGGGGAAACAAACGTCTGCGCGAGACGCCGTTGCCATGGTAACTGCTGAAGGAGCTCGGAGTATGAGAGAAGGACGGAGCAGGCGGTGCCTTCAACATCACAGGTAAGCTTAATTCCCCTTTCTTTATATATGTTTTTAAATAGCCTTGTAAAGAGCAGACTTTAAAGTTAATCATAAACTTCAACCAGAAGCATCAGAGGAAACGTCTCAGTCTACAGCTGCAGAGAAAAACCACCACCTGCAGGACCTTAGACACCAAGCTGGTTTCTGATCACCATCAGCAGAGAATTTAATGATTTTAAACTTGGTTAATTACAATTTTGTTCTTGTGTTTCTTTCAGGTGCAACCTCTCCAAAGCTGGAGAGGTAGTGTACCAGAAGAGGAGCAGATTGAAGCCTAACAGAAAATACGTTTTTAAATAAAAATCTATGACACATCACAAAGTTACCAAAGTTTTTTTTCTCATAATACATTTCAAGATTCAAAGTGTTTATTGTCATTTGCACAGTAAGGAAACAAGTTTCCCTGAACAATGAAAATCTTACTTTGCCGTCCAACCTGAATGCCATAAATTATAAAATAAAAAATAAACAATAAAAAAACTAGATAGAAGATAAACAAAAAAACTGAGTAAATAATCTGTGTACATAAATGTGCAGTGTGCTATAAACTGTTGTTCCACATTTAACAACGATCAGCTATGCAAAAGAAAACAACTCATGAGCTAGACGATAACACGCATTTGCAATATCTATTATAAATAATTAGACACATAAAACAGTAAACAATTTTATTACAACTGTATAAAATAACACAGTCACTACCCTCGTTACACAAACACTCCTTCCCTCATGCCTTCCTACTGAGTAACTACTATCATTACAGATTGGTTTACTTAAGTTACACCACAATTCTGTTACCTAAACAAATGTTACCTAACACCCCTCCTTGTTATTTATATGAACAACAGAAAATAAATATTCACTCGGGTGGTAGATTACGTATCGTTTAATAACACGTATTCAAAGTTGAGAAAGGGATGACAGATGTGAGGTGTCAACGCCGTCCTTCTGATGCATCAGACTCCCACAGCCAGCAGATGGAGCTCTTTGGTTTGGTCAAATGATTCAAAACACTAAGCCATTTTCAAGCATTTGGTTCAAAGTTGGCTCGATGATTCATGAGGCCTCGCTTTCACCATCCCTATACCCAGTCATGTTACTGACCTGTTGCCAGGTAACCTGGTTAGTTGTCCAATGCTCCTCCAGGTGTTTCTGGTTTGTACCAGGTACTTTTCCAGCCGTGTAGCTGCATCAGATTCACTATCAGCTCATGTTGTGACACAATGGATTGATTGTCTGATCGAGAAACGCAGATTAAGTCTTGTAGTGTGAACGTACATGAATGAGCTTCACCCTAAAAAATTATAATTATTTACAAAAATGTCAAAAAATCAGATTTAATTGAAGGGCTGAATTTTGTTTATTTTAAGGAGGCTTTGTCAAACCAGATCTCCACACTGATCCACAGCTTCCATGGAGTCGATGGACGTAAGTTTGTTCCTTCAGGACTGTACGTTTGCATGAGTAAATCCTGTGTTTGGTAACCACGGATCTCCCATCAGAGCTGCTGTACCTGGAGAGCTTCCTGCAGACCTTCAAGAGAGAGTGGACCGGCATCGACCGGCTGCGGATGGACAAATTCTTCCAGGTGTGTGAGGAGAACATGGACTTCATTTTCCTGCTTCAATCAGCTGTTGGAGTAAATAACAGAAGGTCTAAACTGTCTGGAGGTTTGAGGTCCTTCATGGGTTGAGAAATCAAAAGTTTGACAAAAATCTGCATTTTCTAAAGTAAAGTATGAGTTTATAACCAACGGGTCACATGTAGTCTGTTCTGGATTCAGTCCTCCACTCTGAGCTCCAGATTCTTTGTTTTGCAGCTGATTCGCTTCATGTTCAGACAGACGTTCGTGATGCTGGAGAGGAAAGACTGGGACAGCGGGTAAGCTTTGACTTTTCTACCAGTCTTTGACTTTTCTACTTTGGCTGAGTTTGAGATGAAAACCTGTTTCCTTTTTGGTCTTTAGTGCTGTCAGCAAGTTTCTGGAGCTGCTGAGTCTCCATCTCCTGCAGAGCGGCGCCGAGGCGCCCATCGGATTGCAGCTCCACGTCCTCGACGTCTACATGACCGAACTGGCAGCTGTGGGTTCCGCACAGGTACAAACGTCTCATTACGCTCCCTCATTGAAAGACTGGACTCTTTTTTTTCACTCGGTCACTGGGGCTGATTTGTGTTTGTCCATCACATGAAATCTGAAAAGACGTTGGCTGGTTGAAACACCAAAAAACATGCTGAAAGATCATCTGTCCACCCACCCCAGGGTTTCTCAATCCAGGTCCTCAGCACCCTGCATGTTTTAGATGTTCCATCACTTTGACCACTGGCTGAAGTGAATGAGTCATTAACAGGCTTGTAAAGAACTTGAGGAGAAGGTCCATTAATCTGAATAAGAAAACATCTCAAGCATGCAGGGCAGCGGGTCTTGAGGACCCTATTTTCTTCCTTTTAGATTTCATTTGTTTAATTTGTCTGACTGTTTAAATTGTGGCAGATTTTTTCCACGTACTGCCCAGAACCCAGAGCAGCTTTCTGCAGAGAGACATCCATGGTCCCGTCGGTCAAACTTCTGGTCCAGTCCATCCAGTCCAGTCGAACCTCTGTGGTCCCACTGAATCCTCATGGTCTTGTCAAGAACCCACCATCCCATTAAACCCCCACGTTCCCATTAAACAGCCGTTATTTGGTAGCTGCTTACTGATGCAGTTTGCTGTTAGCTGCTAAGATTGAGGTAAAAATTGTATATTTCACACGGCTTTGAGAAATTCCTTGAAACAAGGTGGGTCAAACCAACACCGTCCCCCACATCCCCACATCTTCGTCCAGCTGAAGGAAGTGAATATTAACTTTGAAGACAGGAAGCAGAATGACCGTCTTCCTGTTGGTTCCCACTGGAATGTTTCAACATCAGAATTAATAACCTTTTAAAAATAGATCTTCATGTAAAACTTGGTCTTTTTCTTGTGTTGATAGATTCTGGCAGGGATGATATGAATTAATTCCCTCTGTCAGATACCTGTAGGACTATTAAAGGTCACTTTAAGTGATGAAGACTGAATCTGGTGCTGATTAACTGTTTACCACCTTTAGATTAAAGTTAAAGTAAAAATCTGCTTGGCTGTAAACAGATTTAATGTTAGGCAGATGTTTAAATAAAGTGTGAAGCTGAATGATGGTTGACTTATGCAGGAGCTGCTTGACGTCCAGATGACGGTGAAGTTTCTGCCGTAAACTTCCTCTTGCTGTAATCTCTTCTGTACGTTCCTGACACGAGTCTTTGCTTTCTGCCAGCTCACAGCGGATCAGAACCTCGTGTTCATCGAACCGTTCTGCAGAACAGCAGCCAAGACGAAGAAGTAAGTCGTCATCATTGCATCATGAGGTGTGTCCCAATTCAGGGTCTGCACACTTCGAAGTGCGGATTCGTTGGCCACAGACGTCATCACGCTGCGCAAAGTTCTGTAATTTGAAGGAGCCTCCGAATCCAGCCTTCAGATCCGCACTTCGTTTAGCCTCAAACGAAGCTGGTGATGCTTCCTTTGCGGCCTCTTTTCTCCCAGAATTCATTGCACACAGGACGGTGGCGAATCAGCAACCGAGCTCAGAAAAGTCGTATTAATTTTAAATGAAGTTTTGTTTAAAAAAAAGAAGCTTTTTTTAACTATGCTTTAGTATAAACGTTACAAAAACAAGTACATTTAAAGCATGTTTGTTCAGTGGTCAGGTTTTTATCTTTTTATTTGGACGTGAGATCAAACTTAGATTTTTAATGTCCAACACACCAGTGCTGATGCTGCAGGAGTGAAGCAGCTCTCACTTGGATCGTTTTCATGTTAACTCCTCCATCTTCTCTGTCCCTGCAGTCAGACTCTTTTCAGATCCATCTGCACCAGCATCTTCAGCACCATCATAGACCAGGCTCCCTTTGCCATCAAAGATTTGATGGAAGAGTTGGAAGCAGCTGAAGACATGGACTCAGATTCAGGTCGGGCGTCTGAGGAGGACGACAAACTGGACGGAGAGAAAACAAGCAGCAGAGCATCCAACAAGAAAGCAGGGAAAAAGCAGATTAATGGCAAGTTTCCGCTCAGCAGTATGAAAACTCTGACCTGTGAAGGTGAACTGTGGACTGTATATGTAGTAGGAGGCTTGTTGGTATTCAGAGAAAACCTCAACTTGTTGGTGCATTAACTTGATTTCCTGCTTCCAGGCAAAACATCACACAAAGAAGAAGACGATGATGAAGATGACGAGCTTCTTGGCTTGGAGGACTCGGATACAGAGCCGCTCGATGATGATGATGATGTGGGACCAGTCCTACAGGTGAAGCAGCACCTGGTCGATGAGCTTTTGAATAAAACTATATGCATTCACATATGGTCTTTATTCAAAAGCTCAAGCAATTTCTACAGTTGTTGTCCTCGTCTTCACTCTTCTGCTGTTATGTTCCCGTCCTGATCCTCCTCTTCTTCTCTGGATTGGTTCTATCGCTGGTCATTCTGCTCAGCACTGCCCCCGTGTTTTCCGGTGGTGTTGCTCCTCCTTCTGCATCAAGCGATGAATAGCTGTGCTGTAGCGTTCGGGGTTTTGGGGAGGATTCGTCCCTCCGTCGGTCCTGTGTCCACTGATGTTAAGTCCAGTTCTTGGGTCATGTGACCTACCTCAGCCTTTCCTCCCTGTTCCTTCCTTACAGCCATGTTTTCATAGAGACCATTTCAGCCAACAGTGTGGATCAACTGAAGGTCCAGATGCGTGTCTCAGGTCCTTGTTCAGGTCTTTGCTGGATTTGTTTCTTCAGGAACCTGTTCTTCTGCTGTAGATAGCTTATTAGTCCTGACTCCTTTTGTCCTTCCCTGTTTCCCGTAGTATTTTGGGGCACACTGCACACCGTGCTGATGGGAAATGTAGAAAGTAGATGATGATAGTAGCGGTGTGGCTCAGTGGGTAGAGTGGTCATTGCCGGTTCGATCCTCAGCTTGTCGAGCTCATGTCGAGGTGTCCCTGAGAGCAAGACCCCGAGCCTTGCATGGCAGCTTCTGCCATCAGTGTGTGAATGTGTGTGTGAATGTATGATTGTGATGTATAATTTAAATGCTTTGGGTATCGTTCCAGGTGGACTAAAGCGCTGTATAAATACGGACTATTTACCATGTCAGAGTGAAACTGTCCAGCATGAACTTTAAACCTCTTCTGTCCTCTGAATCCAGCCAACTTTACTTATAAAGCACTTCACAGCAGCAGGAACTGAACATAAAATAAGCTCAAGCTTTCAGGTAAAATACCGACGCGTCTGGGCCGTGCGGTTCTGCAGGTGAAGGTGAACTGGACTACAGCGTGGTGTTAAACCCAGTTATCTGTGTGGTCATCAAACACGTCTCTGCTGCTCATTGAAACAAATCATCTGAAAACCGCTGCAGTTTGGTCACATGGTCACATCTCTGCTCCACATGGAACCAGTTTAATCACTTCTGTGTGTGTGTGTGTTTCAGTTTAATTATGCTGCTCTGGCAGATAAGCTGTTTGAGTTTGCGAGCCGGACTCGTACACCAGGTCAGAACCGAAAGAGACTCTACAAAATCATCAAAGTGTGAGTACAACTTTACATCTGTAGTGTGTGTGTTTGTGTGTGTTTTTGAGCCTGACTGGTCTTCAACTGGTCCGGGCTGACTGGACTTAGTCTGCTGGTCTGGGCCAGCTGGTCTGGTCATACTCGTCATACTTTTTTGCCATCTCCATGACGACGTGCGTGTTGTGATGATGAAACTAATGTTTCCTGTTTCCTCTGTGTGGACCTCCAGGCTGCGGGACCTCAGTGAAGGTAAACAATCTTTTCTCGAGCTCTGATGTTCAGATGAAACACGGGCCCAGTCTTGGCTCACTTCGGCTACTCGTTCTGTTCCTTCCTCAGGAATTTTTCCTCAGGATGATTATCCGGAGGAGGTCTCCACTGACGAGGAGGACGACATGTTTGGCAGCAGAAAGAGGATGAAGAGAAGACAACAAACAGAGGATGAAGAGGCTCCAACAGGAAAGAAGCGCAAAGCTAACTCAGGTTTGCCATGTGTCCTGCAGCTGGGTTCTAATGGTCTGTCAGTAACATGGTGAATAACTGATGTTTTTCTGCTTCTTCAGGAAAGAAGGAGGATCTCAACATTCAGAACCAGACCACCAAAGTCTCTGATGTACCAGCTAATAAAAACAAGGAGAAGAAGAAAGCTAAGGAAAACCAGGAGAACCTGGACCAGGGACAGACTGAATCTGCACAAGATGTAGGAGCAGGGGTCCTTTATCAGATCTCCACATCTGTGAACGAGATGGAAGCAGCCAATCCAACTCAGCCTCCAGTCAGAACCACAGAGGACAAGTCCAAGAAGAAGAGGAGGAGGAAGAAGAAGAAGAAGAAGGGGAATATCAGTGAGTCTGAGATCACCCAGCAGAAGCAGCAGGACATCAGATGTGAAGGGGATGCTCCAGTGATTGAGGAGGTGAGAGGTGAGGCTGAAGTCTCAGCAGGAAGCTGTGAAGCATCGACAGAAGTCTGTCCTGGAGCTCCTATGAGCAGCAAGGAGAAGGTCTGCAGAGCTAAAACAGCCCATGATGAGGGCTGTTCAGGAGACCATTATCCAGCTCCAGGGCTGGAGAAGGCGTCTCATGATACAGTCTCTGTAAAAGATACGTCCAAGAAGAAGAAGAAGAAAAAGGCTGGTGAGGTGCAGACAGCTGACTCGGACCCAGCTCAGAGAGAGGTGGTGTGCAGCGATGCTGAAAGGACATCTGGAACTTTACAAACTACTGGAGCGAAAAGCGAGAAGACAAATCAGAAAGACTCCTCCACTCCTGATCAGAGCAGACTGATGAAAAGGAAGAGGAAAAAGAATCTGAAAGATGAGGCAGGAGCAGTGGAAACTGAGATCACCAAGGCAACACCAACGAAGAAGAAGACACTCACAGCAGCTCAGGTGGAGGAGACCGGAGATGAAACTCCAGAACTTCCACCACTCCGGAGTGAGACGGCTGGGTCATCTGGGAAAGCAGCCAAGAAGAAGAAAAAGATCCCCGTAGAGTTCGAGTTTGAGGCCGATGAGCTGGTGGCCATGATACCGACCAATGGCAGCACAGAGGAAACTAAACCAGCTGATGTGAGTACTTGAGTCTTTTCTGTTTCACAATGTCCTCCATGTTTGAGAGAAATGTTAGTGTTAGTGTTTTCCACTTCCTGTATAGTGATGACATCATCATCCAGTCTGCCAATAAGATCAGCCCAGAAATTATGGGCAAATTTAATTTTAATGGAGTTAAAAGTCTGGTATAATTCCGTTTCTACATCAGCCCGGTGTTGGCTTGTTCTGCGATAAACAGATGCTTTTCAGACAAGAGGAACAACGACAGCCAGCACAGATGGTCCAGTCCAGCCTGTGTCGTCCTCCCTGTCAGGGACAGTTCTCTTTCATAATATTCCGCTCGATGTCTCACTATGGGATGCAAGCCTCTCTGCAGCCCTCAGAAGCATTAATCTCATTACGCCAACCCTGATTGGCTGATGAACGTGTGAACGTATCCGTCCACATCACGTAGTGCCATCTGCCTTAAATAGCTCATGCGGATGGACCAACTCATTCAAAAACCTCTTCTCACTCGGAGCATATCTTGCGTCCACGGCTAGCTAGCTCAACTGCTCACAGGCTGATCCTTCGGCTTCGGTCGCCGAGCGCTACCTAGCTTGGACTCTTGGCTCTTGGGTCACACCAGACCATAGTGCTTCCTTGCCCCTCCACGGTTCGGTCGCACTATCCTTGTCGCCCCACCATGGCGTCTCGAGCACCGAGTGTTAGCACACCAGCTAATTTCTCGGTCTCCCCACGGTTAGCACACCAGCTAGCTGCCTCTACTCCCTGCCTGCACACCAGCTCGCGAGGAATGGAGGCTAAAACCCCACACACCAGAGGGCTTGGAGACTCTGGGGCTCGTCCCTGTCGTTGCGGGAACAAGATATCGAGCAGAGACCCACACCAGGTCTGCTCGAGTTGCCTGGGGCTGGAACATGCCCGACTGGCTATCAATGTTCCCGGTTCGTGTCAACACTGCTCGGTGTTCACCACGAAGAGTTTCCTCAGACGGCTAGCCCGCCAGGTTAGCCTGTCTGGGCAGGACCCCTATCTCCCCTCCGCCGGTGCTGAGGTCGAAGAGGAGGAGGAGGAAAAGGGAGCTGCCACAGTGGTGGTACCGCAGGCTGGCGCCAGCTGGGGCTCCCAGCTCAACGTAGCCGCGGATTCCCCGCCGGAGGAAGACGTCCTGGATTTGGACTACGGGGAAGACGAAGATGTCGCCTCAAACCTCCTCATTTCCGAGGATGAAGAGGAGGACGACGTCTTCATCACTCCTACCCATGCTGCACAGCATGCGGCCTCCGTTGCTTCTCGGGATGGAGACGAGAGTGGCACACCAGCTTCTCCCCTCCCCAGCTCGGACATGCTCAACGTGTGTAAACGCGCGGCCGCCCGACTGGCCGTCCCCTGGCCCGCAGTTGTAGCTGAGACCACCAGATCCCGCTACGAAGGGAAGAGATTGCCCTTGGCCAAAAGTGCAATGAAGCAACTTCTCCCCGTCTTCCCAGAGCTGCTGGATGAAGTTACACGTTCATGGAAGGACCGTCCTTACAGCAGCAGGAGCCCGATTCCCGGGGCCTCGTCCCTCAATTGTGAGGCGATGGAGAGCCTGGGCTTGCTCCGCATGCCTCTGATGGAGCCACTTGTTGCATCCCACCTCCACCCCCGGCTGTCTGCAGTGTCCTCCAGGAGTCCCAGCCTGCTGTCTAAATCTGACCGTTTTCAGTCGGCCCTGACTGAGAAGGCTTATAAGGCAGTGGCGCTTTCGGCCCGGGCGCTTAATGTCCTCTCCCTGCTCACTGCTTACCAAGCCGAATTGTGCGACGATTTTGGACAAACACAGGACCCAGCAACGTGGGAGGAGATTCCGGTCATCACCGACCTATGTCTCCGCGTCCAATGCTGTGCGTTCAGGCCACAGGCAGAGCGTTGGGAATTATGGTGCTGCAGGAACGGGCGCGGTGGCTGAACCTCGCCAACCTGTCAGATAGGGGGAAGGATGACATGCTGGACATGCCCATTGTCCCGGAGGGGATTTTTGGCTCTACATTGGCTTCGATGCAACGGCGTTGTGAAGCCAAGAAGAAGGATGAAGCTCTCCAGCTCTGCCTCCCTCGGAAACCTCCTACTCCCTCTCCACCTGTGCAGTGCAAAACCTTAACGCCGGCTGTTTCTCAGGTTTCACATTTCAAAATACCCAAACAGCCAAGGCCCCAGCCCGCCCCGCCTCCTCCACCCGGTCGGGCCGGCTGGTCTAAGAAGCCCTCTGCCTCTGTTGCAGCCCCGCCGGCTCCGCCCGCGCAAGCTGCTAACTTCCAGGCCAGGAAGAAGAAACGGGCGGCCTGACCGCCCTGCATCTCGCCAGTGCAGCTAGATGTTCCTCGTTCTCTAGCTCCACCTGTTTGGCTTCCAAGCGTGCTCCCGGTGATATCTCTCGCCCCCGTCTCCCAGCTGCCACGGACCGTGCCAGAGCATGGGGGGAGGAACGGACATTTGTCAGCAGAGGTTTTGGCGGTTGCCCCTCTCAAACGTCCACAAGCACGCACACACACATTATGTTTGAAAAAATTAAAATGTGTCCCCCCGCTGCAGCATCTAGGCCAAAGGCCGAGGGCGCAGCTAATAAAAAAAAAGCCAAAATCATGAACAGCGCGGTGGCGGCGCCTGCCGCTTCCCGGTGGCGGGCGGTTGCCCCTCCCGGGACAGCGGCAGCGGTGCACCCATCGCTGCGCTGTCATCTCGGACGTGGATGCACGACGCAGTCCCGGAATCATTTCGCTGTTTCGGCGAGGGAGGGCGCTACCGCATCACGGATAGAGCCTCCTATGGTGGTCGGGCTGCAGGGTGCGCCTCCTCCCTCCCTCAGGTGGGAGAGGTGGGTCGCACACGCAGCCCCACCCTGGGTGTTTCGAGGGGATACAGGTTGCAGTTCGCCACCGTTCCCCCTCGTTTCGCCGGCATTTTGCATTCCCAGGCTCGAGGGGAGTCAGCCCACGTTTTACAGGGGGAAATCAGCTCCTTGTTAAACAAGGGAGCGATTTGTGTTGTACCTCCTGCACAGTGTCAGAGTGGGTTTTACTCCAGGTATTTTCTGGTCCCCAAACGGGGGGGGAACGGGATTCGCCCTATCCTGGATCTTCGTGCTCTGAACAGATATCTCTGGAAATACAAATTCAGGATGCTCACACACGCATCCCTGTTGCGTCTTGTGTGACTGAACGATTGGTTCACTTCTGTCGACCTGAAGGACGCATCCCTATCTACCCTCCCCACAGAAAATTCCTGAGGTTCGCTTTCCAGGGGATTTGCTACGAGTACCAAGTGCTTCCTTTCAGTCTCTCTCTGAGTCCGCGGGTGTTCGTGCGGTGCACGGAAGCGGCAATAGCTCCGCTGAGGCGCCAGGGCATCCGCTTGGCCACATACCTGGACGACTGGCTGCTGTTGGCAGTCGGAGCAGGAGGCCAGGGCGCACACGCATGTTCTCGTGGAGCACCTGTCCGATCTGGGTTTTGTGATAAACACAGAAAAAAGCGTGCTGTCCCCAGCGCAGAACATAATTTTTCTGGGCCTGTCTCTGGACTCGCTGTCTTTCACAGTGCGCCTCTCGGCGGACCGCGTGAGGGTTTTCAGGACGTGTCTCGGGTTTTTTCGTCCGGGAAAATCGGTCCAATTCAGGCTGTGTCTTCGATTGCTTGGACTGATGGCGTCCGCCATTCTCGTTGTCCGGCTCGGTCGCCTCCACATGAGGGATTTTCAGCTTTGGGTGGCCTCATGCGGACTGGACCCTGCCCGTCATGGCGCACGCAGGGTGCGGATCACTGCTGCGTGTGCCAGGACACTGCGTCACTGGCGGATCCCGGCCTTTCTGACGCAGGGAGTCCCTATGGGCTCCATCCTGTCCAGGAAGGTGGTCACTACGGATGCGAGCCTGACGGGGTGGGGTCCATGAGGGCCGAACTGTGAGGGGCCGATGGAGCGTCGGTCTCCAGCGGTCCCACATAAACTTTCTGGAGCTTTCGGCGGTTTTCCTCTCCCTGAAGCATTTCCTTCCGTCCCTTGTGGGTCATCATGTCCTGGTAAGGACGGACAATACAACGACGGTGGCTTACATCAACCGTCAAGGGGGTTTGCGCTCCCGCCAGTTACACATGCTGAAACGCAGACTGATCCTCTGGAGCAGCGATCGCCTCCTCTCTCTGAGGGCAACGCACGTCCTGGGAGTCCTGAATACGGGCGCGGACCTGCTGTCCAGAGGCGCGCCTGTATACGGGGAATGGACTCTGCACCCAGAGTTTGTGGGACAGATTTGGACCCGTTACGGTCGGGCCACAGTGGATCTGTTCGCATCAAGAGAAAATGCTCACTGCGCTCTGTTTTATTCTCTGCGCAGCATGGATGCTCCTCTGGGCGTAGACGCACTAGCGCACGTCTGGCCGCCTAGGCTTCTTTATGCATTCCCTCCCCTGGCGTTGATACCCCCCACTCTGGCCAGAGTGAGGGAGTACGGCCACACACTGATATTGATAGCTCCGCTTTGGCCTGCCATGTATTGGCTGGCAGAGATATATCAGTTGCTGCGTGCTCAGCCTTGGCAACTCCCGCTACGCAGGGACCTGTTACTTCAGGGGAGGGGGACTGTCTTCCACCCACACCCAGAACGCCTGGTACTGTGGGCTTGGCCCCTGAGTGGCTCAGTCTGTTAGCTGTGGGACTCCCACAGCGGGTGATTTCCGTGGAGTGGTGCAATAGACACGGCCACGTTCCTCTTCAGTGCCCGGTGGGGGTGATTTTGTCATTTTTGCAGGACCTGATTGACAAGAAGAAAGCCTTCTCCACGGTAAAAGTGTATTTGGCAGCTATTGCTGCCTGTCACGTGGGGTTTGAGAAGCACACGGCGAGTCAGCACCCATTGGTCTGCCGCTTTATGAAGGGCACACGCAGGCTCCTTCCTGTGTCCAGACCGCTGGTACCACCGTGGGATCTGGCTGTGGTTCTGGAGGTGCTTAAGAGCCCTCCCTTTGAGCCACTGGAGGGGGCAGATTTAAAACACGTCTCCCTCAAGACGGTGTTGTTGCTAGCTCTGGCGTCAGCTAAGCGGGTCAGCGACATCCATGCGCTTTCGGTGCACCCGACATGCGCCCAGTTTTTCCCGGGCGGTGTGAGAATGATTTTGAGGCCCAACCCGGCTTTTGTGCCTAAGGTGGTGGGCTCATGTTCTCCTATTGATCTTGTGGCTTTCCCTGCCTCGTCAGGGGAATCGCGGTCACATGCCTTGTGTCCAATGTGCGCGGTGCACGCTTACATGGATAGGACTGGGGGTTTCAGGCGGAGCGATCAGTTGTTCGTCTCCCGGTCTGGTCCTCATACGGGAAAACCTGTCACAAAGCAGCACCTGTCACACTGGGTGGTGGAGGCGATTGCTTTGGCCTATACGGGTCAGGGTTTGCAGCCTCCTGGGGGCTTGTGGGCACATTCGACTCGGGGCATGGCCGCCTCCTGGGCCCTATTCAGAGGGGTCTCTGTGATGCGGACGGATACGTTCACACGTTCATCAGCCAATCAGGGTTGGCGTAATGAGATTAATGCTTCTGAGGGCTGCAGAGAGGCTTGCATCCCATAGTGAGACATCTTGCTCATATTACTCAGAGAACCGGGTATATGTAAAGAACCTAAAGTTTTTGTCCCCACCAGCTCCCCATCCGTTCCACACCAACTCCCCATCAGCTTCACACCAGCTCCCCATCCGTTCCACACCAGCTCCCCATCAGCTTCACACCAGCTCCCCATCAGTTCCACAGTTTGGTTCCACACCAGTTCCTCATGCAGATACTAGATGGAAACCATGTCCTGTATAGGCCCACGGTGCTCATGTTTATGGCAGTAAGATGGTGTTAAATCTGTCCGTCGTGTGATGATCGGGCCATCCAGACATGAAATATGTCAGCTGGAAGCTGTGACCTTGCAGGTTTCAGTCGGATGGATGACGTTCATGTAAACAAAGCTACTCTGATCTAACCAATGAGATCGTCTCTCTGAAGACTCATTGTGGGGCTCCGAGCCTGGTCAGACCGGTCTGGTAACCAGTTAGATGATCCTGTTGGGTCTCCTCATGTCACCATCCTCACTGGATCGTTCCACTACACCAGCTGGGCTGTACCATCTACACTTTCACAGGGGACAGAACCCACCATCACTAAGAACCCACCATCACTAAGTCCTGATCAGCTGGTCCTCACCTGGTCCACATGTTGCTTCTTCTGGGAGACGACATGCTGACTTAGCTGTTAGTTACCAGCAATCAGAGTGAGAGCTCTGAGTTCAGCTCAGGTTTAAATGGACCAGATTCCAGTTCAGAGTTCTTCTGGACCCTGTTCACCAACCCAGAATGAACTTGCTCACATCTGAGCGTTTATGCTGATGCTGGCTGATGGGACCAGTGTTCCCAGTTTCTGAATGTATGTTTTCTGACTGGAATCAGGTTTTTGTCTTCCAGCTGTGGAACAAGTCTGTCAATAAAAGCAGAGAATCTAACAACATATGAGTTCAGTTTCTGTGGTTCTGTACCAGGACCGCTCACATCAAGGCCCAACAAAACCAGCTGGCTTTATGTTGTAGGAAGTGAGCGAGCGGTCCGTTCCTCTGGGCTTCACCACGCTGCAGAAGAAGAAGAAGACATCTGGAGGATCTGGGTGTGACTTCATCAGTTTTCAGAACAAAGCTGTGGTCCCGACGCCGCTCTTCTGCAGAACCAAAGGAGGCCCAGGTCCCTCGGTCCACAGCAAGGAGGTAAACACAACCGGGTCCATTTAGAGAAATCAGAACCACCACGGATTCTCTGAGACTAGAGTTTATAGGGAATAAAATGCCTGCAGCACTACAGTAGGACCTTGATTCTGTCTCCACTGGAAAGTTTTGGGTTTGATGGAGGTTTTCCTTGCTGGTTCTGGACGTGTCCTCCAGCTGCAGGTGGAACCAGCAGCTGCTAATGGTTATCTGTAAGGACCTGTCCTGAACCCGCCTGGACCAGGCTGAGTGAGCGGGTATGATTTAATGCAGGCCATCGTATGTCTGGTTTCATGGTCTAATCAGTAATAGGAAAATATTTACCTGAGCGTTGAGGTGTGATAGACAGGTGTGCTCGTCTGATTAGTCATTTTACTCAACAGGAAACAGTCAGTTTGTGGGTTTTCTATTCAGATTATGTTTGAGTCTGTTTTTGAACCCAATATGTTTATAACGTAGAAGAAATAATTGTTCGCAGCGTCAAACATGGGTGAGGTTAACATGGTCTTTGTCGTGGTAAAAAGCAATTAAATCATAAGTTTCAGACTCTTCTGGGTTCTCAGGATTTTACCGAGTTCTAAGTGATGCTTAAAAACAGCTTTTACACAGCTGCTGCCACCACCCAGTCGATGTGTCCACGCTGCAGTCTCATGGAGGCTGGAGCGGTTCCTACTGACCTCATCCATCTGACACGTCACAGCTGCTCCCACCCAGCCCACTGTCCCCAGACCGGTCTTCAGACCAGCCCACTGTCCCCAGACCGGTCCTCAGAGCATCCCACTGTCCCCAGACCGGTCTTCAGACCAGCCCACTGTCCTCAGACTGGTCCTCAGACCAACCCACAGCCCACTGTCCTCAGACGAGTCCTCAGACCAACCCACAGCCCACTGTCCTCAGACTGGTCCTCAGACCAACCCACAGCCCACTGTCCTCAGACTGGTCCTCAGACCAACCCACAGCCCACTGTCCTCAGACTGGCAGTTTCTCAAACAAGTCCTCAGACTGGTCAACAGCTGGATCATCATCTAGCATCAGCTACAGGGAATTCTGGGACGGCAGAGTCTCTTTTCTTTTTATCTGATACTTCCGGGTCTTTCCTCTCAGTCAGGAAGGTTCTGGAGGGACTGGACCCATCATTACTGGTCTCCACAGTTTCCAGTTACTGACCATCATGAGGCGTCCAGCTGTGGTCTGGGGTTGGCTGTTGGTCAGACTACATCATGTGATCATCTGTGTGTTTATTCTGCAGAGGGATGGAACTGCCCGGTCGGAGCTGAAGAAGGTGACCTTCGGTCTGAAGAATAATCAGACGGCTGGTATGGAAACCTTGTCTCATCGCCTCGTTGATGGCGAACGTGAGTGTAGATGACGTCATGTTGCCTCTTGTTTTCTCAGAGTTTAGGAGAACTGATCGCAGCATGCTGCTGAGTCCAGATGGGTCCTCACGTGTACCGTTTGACCCACAGCAGAAACCAAAGTTTGGGGTCCTGAAGTCTACCGTCTTGAGAAAGAACCCAGTCCACACCAAGAAGACCAGCTCCGGTCGTCAGAACAGTTCGTGGAAACGCCGGCCGCTGGCAGCAGACTTCTTCTGACGCCAACCGACTGGTTTCATCCAGTTCTGATGTCACATCTGCATTTGTTTCTGACTCAGTGTTTTAATAAAGTTATTCATTCCAGTTTTTCAACTTCTAATAAAGTTTCCTGTGGGATAAGTTCACGTAAAGCTGAAGGTCCCACTGGTGGTCTGTTCCAGTTGGACAGTCCTGGTGACCCGCAGGAAGGAAAACCTCCATCAGGACCAGGAAGGAAAACCACCTTCCAAGGACCAGTTCCGGTCTTTTACAACATTATTAACCCAGCTTTTCACACACCTCTGTTAGAACCACGTCCCAGTGAGAAATCTGAAACTTCTCTGTCCCTCCCCTCATGGATCAGGAGGGGATGCTTGGATTACTTCATTATCAAACATTTTGCAGGAAATTAGACTTTAATTGTCCAATCAGGAATAGAACCAGATAATTAAAATAATTCATAATCAGTCATCAGATCACAGTGCACGTGGAGACGTGGGATCCATCGGTTTGCTGTTTACTAATGAAATCATTTTAAAGATCGTGTTAACCGAACCAGCTGAAAGTTAAGAACATTATTATAGATTACAGCTAAAAAGCTCAGAATGACATTTTTCCATCTAACAGCTTGACGAAAGATTTCACCCAAACAAGTCGTGTAGATTCTGAAGGGAAACGTAAAATCGTGCTGGAGTGTGTTCATATATTATCAGTAAGAGATGGTGTAAAATTAGAGGATAACTTGAAAATTCTTTTAAATAATTCAGTTGGATAAACGTCATTCATCTGGATGGAAGAACAGACTCAAACTGTCGGCATCGGCTCTTCGTTACAGGAAGAGTAAACTTTTCACTGGAAAAAAGGTCTTTGGTTATTAGTCTCATTTTATTATATTTTATTAATTTTAATCCCTCTTACCTGTTATTCTGGCGCAGCCTGAACATTTAAAACTATCGGGGCTGGGACCTGCTGCTATGTTGACAAAGACCACTAAACTTTAGAAATAAAACAACTTTTTTTGGGGGCAATTTTTCATTTTTAGGGCCTTTGCACTTCTTCTCAGGCAAACAGACGGTTGCCCGAAAGGACAACAGTGCAGTATAAAGAGGGGCATGCTGCAGATCTGGACTGGTTCCCTGTCAAAGCAGCACCGCTCCTCTGGTGGTAGGACTAACACGGCTGTTTGGGCCAGAAATGGAGCTTAGACAAAACTATCCAACAGACAAATGTGTCATCGACTACAGGAGACAAACCTAAAGCAAGACGTGTGACTAACGAAGCGAAGCAGCATGGAGAGAGTTAAAACCGAGGACGCCTGAAAACACAAGCAGATGATGGAACCTGTCCTCTGAGGCGTCGCTAGAACCAGTTTACTGGGCACGTGCCCCAGTCTAAATGAGCTGTGTCCCAGTATAAATGAGTTGTGTCCCAGTATAAATGAGCTGTGTCCCAGTATAAATGAGATGTGTCCCAGTATAAATGAGCTGTGTCCCAGTATAAATGAGTTGTGTCCCAGTATAAATGAGATGTGTCCCAGTATAAATGAGATGTGTCCCAGTATAAATGAGTTCTGTCCCAGTATAAATGTGCCACGTCCCTGTATAAATGATATGTGTCCCACTATAAATGAGTTGTGTCCCAGTGTAAATGAGCTGTGTCCCAGTATAAATGAGTTGTGCCCCAGTATAAATGAGATGTGTCCCAGTATGAATGAGCTGTGTCCCAGTATAAATGAGTTGTGCCCCAGTATAAATGAGATGTGCCCCAGTGTAAATGAGCTGTGTCCCAGTATAAATGAGTTGTGTCCCAGTATAAATGAGCCGTGTCCCTGTATAAATGAGATGTGTCCCACTATAAATGAGATGTGTCCCAGTGTAAATGAGCTGTGTCCCAGTATAAATGAGATGTGTCCCAGTATAAATGAGTTGTGTCCCAGTATAAATGAGATGTGTCCCAGTGTAAATGAGCTGTGTCCCAGTATAAATGAGTGTGTCCCAGTATAAATGAGCTGTGTCCCAGTATAAATGAGTTGTGTCCCAGTCTAAATAAGCCGAAGTCCCTATATAAATGAGCCATGTCCCTGTATAAATGAGATGTGTCCCAGTGTAAATGAGCTGTGTCCCAGTATAAATGAGATGTGTCCCAGTATAAATGAATTGTGCCCCAGTGTAAATGAGCTGTGTCCCAGTATAAATGAGTTGTGCCCCAGTATAAATGAGTTGTGTCCCAGTATAAATGAGTTGTTTCCCAGTATAAATGTGCCACGTCCCTGTATAAATGAGCCGTGTCCCTGTATAAATGAGCCGTGTCCCTGTATAAATGAGCCGTGTCCCTGTATAAATGAGATGTGTCACACTATAAATGAGATGTGTCCCAGTGTAAATGAGCTGTGTCCCAGTATAAATGAGTTGTGTCTCAGTATAAATGAGTTGTGCCCCAGTATAAATGAGTTGTGTCCCAGTATAAATGAGATGTGTCCCAGTATGAATGAGCTGTGTCCCAGTATAAATGAGTTGTGTCCCAGTATAAATGAGTTGTGCCCCAGTGTAAATGAGCTGTGTCCCAGTATAAATAAGTTGTGCCCAGTATAAATGAGATGTGTCCCAGTATAAATGAGGTGTGTCCCACTATAAATGAGATGTGTCCCAGTGTAAATGAGCTGTGTCCCAGTATAAATGAGTTGTGTCCCAGTATAAATGAGTTGTGCCCCAGTATAAATGAGTTGTGTCCCAGTATAAATGAGATGTGTCCCAGTATGAATGAGCTGTGTTCCAATATAAATGAGTTGTGTCCCAGTATAAATGAGTTGTGCCCCAGTGTAAATGAGCTGTGTCCCAGTATAAGTGAGTTGTGCCACAGTATAAATGAGTTGTGTCCCAGTATAAATGAGTTGTGTCCCAGTATAAATGAGATGTGTCCCAGTGTAAATGAACTGTGTCCCAGTATAAATGAGTTGTGTCCCAGTATAAATGAGTTGTGCCCCAGTATAAATGAGTTGTGCCCCAGTATAAATGAGTTGTGTCCCAGTATAAATGAGTTGTGTCCCAGTATAAATGTGCCACGTCCCTGTATAAATGAGCCGTGTCCCTGTATAAATGAGATGTGTCCCAGTGTAAATGAGCTGTGTCCCACTATAATTGAGTTGTGTCCCAGTATAAATGAATTGTGCCCCAGTATAAATTAGTTGTGTCCCAGTATAAATGAGATGTGTCCCAGTATGAATGAGCTGTGTCCCAGTATAAATGAGTTGTGTCCCAGTATAAATGAGTTGTGTCCCAGTATAAATGAGATGTGTCCCAGTATAAATGAGTTGTGTCCCACTATAAATGAGTTGTGCCCCAGTATAAATGAGTTGTGTCCCAGTATAAATGAGTTGTGCCCCAGTATAAATGAGTTGTGTCCCAGTATAAATGAGATGTGTCCCAGTGTAAATGAGTTGTGTCCCAGTATAAATGAGATGTGTCCCAGTATAAATGAGCTGTGTCCCAGTATAAATGTGTTGTGTCCCAGTATAAATGAGCCACGTCCCTGTATAAATGAGCCATGTCCCTGTATAAATGAGATGTGTCCCAGTATAAAGGAGTTGTGTCCCAGTAAAAATGAGATGTGTCCCAGTATAAATGAGTTGTGTCCCACTATAAATGAGATGTGTCCCGGTGTAAATGAGCTGTGTCCCAGTATAAATGAGTTGTGTCCCAGTATAAATGAGTTGCGCCCCAGTATAAATGAGTTGTGTCACAGTACAAATGAGATGTGTCCCAGTATAAATGAGCTGTGTCCCAGTATAAATGAGTTGTGTCCCAGTATAAATCAGTTGTGCCCCAGTATAAATGAGTTGTGCCCCAGTGTAAATGAGCTGTGTCCCAGTATAAATGAGTTGTGCCCCAGTATAAATGAGTTGTGTCCCAGTATAAATGAGTTGTGCCCCAGTATAAATGAGTTGTGTCCCAGTATAAATAAGCCGAAGTCCCTATATAAATGAGCCATGTCCCTGTATAAATGAGATGTGTCCCAGTGTAAATGAGCTGTGTCCCAGTATAAATGAGTTGTGTCCCAGTATAAATGAGTTGTGTCCCAGTATAAATGAGTTGTGCCCCAGTATAAATGAGTTGTGTCCCAGTATAAATGAGTTGTGCCCCAGTATAAATGAGATGTGTCCCAGTGTAAATGAGTTGTGTCCCAGTATAAATGAGTTGTGTCCCAGTATAAATGAGTTGTGTCCCAGTATAAATGAGATGTGTCCCAGTATAAATGAGCTGTGTCCCAGTATAAATGAGTTGTGTCCCAGTATAAATGAGCCACGTCCCTGTATAAATGAGCCATGTCCCTGTATAAATGAGATGTGTCCCAGTATAAAGGAGTTGTGTCCCAGTAAAAATGAGATGTGTCCCAGTATAAATGAGTTGTGTCCCACTATAAATGAGATGTGTCCCAGTGTAAATGAGCTGTGTCCCAGTATAAATGAGTTGTGTCCCAGTATAAATGAGTTGTGCCCCAGTATAAATGAGTTGTGTCACAGTACAAATGAGATGTGTCCCAGTATAAATGAGCTGTGTCCCAGTATAAATGAGTTGTGTCCCAGTATAAATGAGTTGTGCCCCAGTATAAATGAGTTGTGCCCCAGTGTAAATGAGCTGTGTCCCAGTATAAATGAGTTGTGTCCCAGTATAAATGAGTTGTGCCCCGGTATAAATGAGTTGTGTCCCAGTGTAAATGAGTTGTGCCCCAGTATAAATGAGTTGTGTCCCGATATAAATTAGCCATGTCCCAGTATAAATGAGCCACGTCCCAGTATAAATGAGTCGTGTCCCAGTATAAATGAGCTGTGTCCCAGTATAAATGAGTTGTGTCCCAGTATAAATGAGTTGTGTCCCAGTATAAATGAGCCGTGTCCCAGTATAAATGAGTTGTGTCCCAGTATAAATGAGTTGTGCCCCAGTATAAATGAGATTTGTCCCAGTATAAATGAGCCGTGTCCCAGTATAAATGAGCCGTGTCCCAGTATAAATGAGTTGTGTCCCAGTATAAATGAGCCGTGTCCCAGTATAAATGAGTTGTGTCCCAGTGTAAATGAGCTGTGTCCCAGTGTAAATGAGCTGTGTCCCAGTATAAATGAGTTGTGTCCCAGTATAAATGAGATGTGTCCCAGTATAAATGAGCTGTGTCCCAGTATAATTGAGTTGTGTCCCAGTATAAATGAGCCACGTCCCTGTATAAATGAGCCATGTCCCTGTATAAATGAGATGTGTCCCAGTATAAATGAGTTGTGTCCCAGTATAAATGAGATGTGTCCCAGTGTAAATGAGCTGTGTCCCAGTATAAATGAGCTGTGTCCCAGTATAAATGAGTTGTGTCCCAGTATAAATGAGTTGTGTCCCAGTTTAAATGAGTTGTGTCCCAGTATAAATGAGATGTGTCCCAGTGTAAATGAGATGTGTCCCAGTATAAATGAGCTGTGTCCCAGTATAAATGAGTTGTGTCCCAGAATAAATGAGTTGTGTCCCAGTATAAATGAGCAGTGTCCCAGTATAAATGAGCTGTGTCCCAGTATAAATGAGTTGTGTCCCAGTATAAAAGAGATGTGTCCCAGTATAACTGAGCTGTATCCCAGTATAAATGAGCTGTGTTCCAGTATAAATGAGCCACGTCCCTGTATAAATGAGTTGTGTCCCAGCATAAAAAGATGTGTCCCAGTATAAATGAGTTGTGTCCCAGTATAAATGAGCTGTGTTCCAGTGTAAATGAGATGTGTCCCAGTATAAATGAGATGTGTCCCAGTATAAATGAGCCGTGTCCCAGTATAAATGAGCTGTGTTCCAGTATAAATGAGTTGTGTCCCAGTATAAATGAGTTGTGTTCCAGTATAAATGAGTTGTGTCCCAGTATAAATGAGATTTGTCCCAGTATAAGTGAGCTGTGTCCCAGTATAAATGAGTTGTGTCCCAGTATAAATGAGTTGTACCCCAGTGTAAATGAGTTGTGTCCCAGTGTAAATGAGCTGTGTCCCAGTATAAATGAGTTGTGTCCCAGTATAAATGAGATGTGTCCTAGTATAAATCAGCTGTTTTCCAGTATAAATGAGTTGTGTCCCAGTATAAATGAGCCACGTCCCTGTATAAATGAGCCACGTCCCTGTATAAATGAGCCGTGTCCCTGTATAAATGAGATGTGTCCCAGTATAAATGAGTTGTGTCCCAGTATAAATGAGATGTGTCCCAGTGTAAATGAGTTGTGTCCCAGTATAAATGAGTTGTGCCCCAGTATAAATGAGTTGTGCCCCAGTATAAATGAGTTGTGTGCCAGTATAAATGAGATGTGTCCCAGTATAAATGAGCTGTGTCCCAGTATAAATGAGTTGTGTCCCAGTATAAATGAGATGTGTCCCAGTATAAATGAGTTGTGTCCCAGTATAAATGAGTGGTGTCCCAGTATAAATGAGCTGTGTCCCAGTATAAATGAGATGTGTCCCAGTATAAATGAGCTGTATCCCAGTATAAATGAGCTGTGTTCCAGTATAAATGAGCCACGTCTCTGTATAAATGAGTTGTGTCCCAGTATAAAAAGATGTATCCCAGTGTAAATGAGTTGTGTCCCAGTATAAATGAGCTGTGTTCCAGTATAAATGAGATGTGTCCCAGTATAAATGAGATGTTTCCCAGTATGAATGAGCCGTGTCCCAGTATAAATGAGATGTGTCCCAGTGTAAATGAGTTGTGTCCCAGTATAAATGAGTTGTGTCCCAGTATAAATGAGTTGTGTCCCAGTATAAATGAGATGTGTCCCAGTATAAATGAGCTGTGTCCCAGTATAAATGAGTTGTGTCCCAGTATAAATGAGCCACGTCCCTGTATAAATGAGCCATGTCCCTGTATAAATGAGATGTGTCCCAGTATAAAGGAGTTGTGTCCCAGTAAAAATGAGATGTGTCCCAGTATAAATGAGTTGTGTCCCACTATAAATGAGATGTGTCCCAGTGTAAATGAGCTGTGTCCCAGTATAAATGAGTTGTGTCCCAGTATAAATGAGTTGTGCCCCAGTATAAATGAGTTGTGTCACAGTACAAATGAGATGTGTCCCAGTATAAATGAGCTGTGTCCCAGTATAAATGAGTTGTGTCCCAGTATAAATGAGTTGTGCCCCAGTATAAATGAGTTGTGCCCCAGTGTAAATGAGCTGTGTCCCAGTATAAATGAGTTGTGTCCCAGTATAAATGAGTTGTGCCCCGGTATAAATGAGTTGTGTCCCAGTGTAAATGAGTTGTGCCCCAGTATAAATGAGTTGTGTCCCGATATAAATTAGCCATGTCCCTGTATAAATGAGATGTGTCCCAGTATAAATGAGTGGTGTCCCAGTATAAATGAGCTGTGTCCCAGTATAAATGAGATGTGTCCCAGTATAAATGAGCTGTATCCCAGTATAAATGAGCTGTGTTCCAGTATAAATGAGCCACGTCTCTGTATAAATGAGTTGTGTCCCAGTATAAAAAGATGTGTCCCAGTATAAATGAGTTGTGTCCCAGTATAAATGAGTTGTGTCCCAGTATAAATGAGATGTGTCCCAGTATAAATGAGTTGTGTCCCAGTATAAATGAGATGTGTCCCAGTGTAAATGAACTGTGTCCCAGTATAAATGAGTTGTGTCCCAGTATAAATGAGTTGTGTCCCATTATAAATGAGATGTGTCCCAGTATAAATGAGATGTGTCCCAGTGTAAATGAGCTGTGTCCCAGTATAAATGAGTTGTGTCCCAGTATAAATGAGTTGTGTCCCAGTATAAATGAGTCGTGTCCCAGTATAAATGAGCTGTGTCCCAGTATAAATGAGTTGTGTCCCAGTATAAATGAGATGTGTCCCAGTATAAATGAGTTGTGTCCCAGTGTAAATGAGTGGTGTCCCAGTATAAATGAGCTGTGTCCCAGTATAAATGAGATGTGTCCCAGTATAAATGAGCTGTATCCCAGTATAAATGAGCTGTGTTCCAGTATAAATGAGCCACGTCTCTGTATAAATGAGTTGTGTCCCAGTATAAAAAGATGTGTCCCAGTATAAATGAGTTGTGTCCCAGTATAAATGAGCTGTGTTCCAGTATAAATGAGATGTGTCCCAGTATAAATGAGATGTTTCCCAGTATGAATGAGCCGTGTCCCAGTATAAATGAGCCGTGTCCCAGTGTAAATGAGCTGTGTTCCAGTATAAATGAGTTGTGTTCCGGTATAAATGAGTTGTGTCCCAGTATAAATGAGATGTGTCCCAGTATAAATGAGCCGTGTCCCAGTATAAATGAGCCGTGTCCCAGTATAAATGAGTTGTGTCCCAGTATAAATGAGCCGTGTCCCAGTATAAATGAGTTGTGTCCCAGTATAAATGAGTTGTGTCCCAGTATAAATGAGTTGTGCCCCAGTATAAATGAGATTTGTCCCAGTATAAATGAGCCGTGTCCCAGTATAAATGAGCCATGTCCCAGTATAAATGAGTTGTGTCCCACTATAAATGAGCCGTGTCCCAGTATAAATGAGTTGTGTCCCAGTATAAATGAGCTGTGTCCCAGTGTAAATGAGCTGTGTCCCAGTATAAATGAGTTGTGTCCCAGTATAAATGAGATGTGTCCCAGTATAAATGAGCTGTGTCCCAGTATAATTGAGTTGTGTCCCTGTATAAATGAGCCGTGTCCCTGTATAAATGAGCCGTGTCCCTGTATAAATGAGATGTGTCACACTATAAATGAGATGTGTCCCAGTGTAAATGAGCTGTGTCCCAGTATAAATGAGTTGTGTCTCAGTATAAATGAGTTGTGCCCCAGTATAAATGAGTTGTGTCCCAGTATAAATGAGATGTGTCCCAGTATGAATGAGCTGTGTCCCAGTATAAATGAGTTGTGTCCCAGTATAAATGAGTTGTGCCCCAGTGTAAATGAGCTGTGTCCCAGTATAAATAAGTTGTGCCCAGTATAAATGAGATGTGTCCCAGTATAAATGAGTTGTGTCCCACTATAAATGAGATGTGTCCCAGTGTAAATGAGCTGTGTCCCAGTATAAATGAGTTGTGTCCCAGTATAAATGAGTTGTGCCCCAGTATAAATGAGTTGTGTCCCAGTATAAATGAGATGTGTCCCAGTATGAATGAGCTGTGTTCCAATATAAATGAGTTGTGTCCCAGTATAAATGAGTTGTGCCCCAGTGTAAATGAGCTGTGTCCCAGTATAAGTGAGTTGTGCCACAGTATAAATGAGTTGTGTCCCAGTATAAATGAGTTGTGTCCCAGTATAAATGAGATGTGTCCCAGTGTAAATGAACTGTGTCCCAGTATAAATGAGTTGTGTCCCAGTATAAATGAGTTGTGCCCCAGTATAAATGAGTTGTGCCCCAGTATAAATGAGTTGTGTCCCAGTATAAATGAGTTGTGTCCCAGTATAAATGTGCCACGTCCCTGTATAAATGAGCCGTGTCCCTGTATAAATGAGATGTGTCCCAGTGTAAATGAGCTGTGTCCCACTATAATTGAGTTGTGTCCCAGTATAAATGAATTGTGCCCCAGTATAAATTAGTTGTGTCCCAGTATAAATGAGATGTGTCCCAGTATGAATGAGCTGTGTCCCAGTATAAATGAGTTGTGTCCCAGTATAAATGAGTTGTGTCCCAGTATAAATGAGTTGTGTCCCACTATAAATGAGTTGTGCCCCAGTATAAATGAGTTGTGTCCCAGTATAAATGAGTTGTGCCCCAGTATAAATGAGTTGTGTCCCAGTATAAATGAGATGTGTCCCAGTGTAAATGAGTTGTGTCCCAGTATAAATGAGATGTGTCCCAGTATAAATGAGCTGTGTCCCAGTATAAATGTGTTGTGTCCCAGTATAAATGAGCCACGTCCCTGTATAAATGAGCCATGTCCCTGTATAAATGAGATGTGTCCCAGTATAAAGGAGTTGTGTCCCAGTAAAAATGAGATGTGTCCCAGTATAAATGAGTTGTGTCCCACTATAAATGAGATGTGTCCCGGTGTAAATGAGCTGTGTCCCAGTATAAATGAGTTGTGTCCCAGTATAAATGAGTTGCGCCCCAGTATAAATGAGTTGTGTCACAGTACAAATGAGATGTGTCCCAGTATAAATGAGCTGTGTCCCAGTATAAATGAGTTGTGTCCCAGTATAAATCAGTTGTGCCCCAGTATAAATGAGTTGTGCCCCAGTGTAAATGAGCTGTGTCCCAGTATAAATGAGTTGTGTCCCAGTATAAATGAGTTGTGCCCCAGTATAAATGAGTTGTGTCCCAGTATAAATGAGTTGTGCCCCAGTATAAATGAGTTGTGTCCCAGTATAAATAAGCCGAAGTCCCTATATAAATGAGCCATGTCCCTGTATAAATGAGATGTGTCCCAGTGTAAATGATCTGTGTCCCAGTATAAATGAGTTGTGTCCCAGTATAAATGAGTTGTGTCCCACTATAAATGAGTTGTGCCCCAGTATAAATGAGTTGTGTCCCAGTATAAATGAGTTGTGCCCCAGTATAAATGAGATGTGTCCCAGTGTAAATGAGTTGTGTCCCAGTATAAATGAGTTGTGTCCCAGTATAAATGAGTTGTGTCCCAGTATAAATGAGATGTGTCCCAGTATAAATGAGCTGTGTCCCAGTATAAATGAGTTGTGTCCCAGTATAAATGAGCCACGTCCCTGTATAAATGAGCCATGTCCCTGTATAAATGAGATGTGTCCCAGTATAAAGGAGTTGTGTCCCAGTAAAAATGAGATGTGTCCCAGTATAAATGAGTTGTGTCCCACTATAAATGAGATGTGTCCCAGTGTAAATGAGCTGTGTCCCAGTATAAATGAGTTGTGTCCCAGTATAAATGAGTTGTGCCCCAGTATAAATGAGTTGTGTCACAGTACAAATGAGATGTGTCCCAGTATAAATGAGCTGTGTCCCAGTATAAATGAGTTGTGTCCCAGTATAAATGAGTTGTGCCCCAGTATAAATGAGTTGTGCCCCAGTGTAAATGAGCTGTGTCCCAGTATAAATGAGTTGTGTCCCAGTATAAATGAGTTGTGCCCCGGTATAAATGAGTTGTGTCCCAGTGTAAATGAGTTGTGCCCCAGTATAAATGAGTTGTGTCCCGATATAAATTAGCCATGTCCCAGTATAAATGAGCCACGTCCCAGTATAAATGAGTCGTGTCCCAGTATAAATGAGCTGTGTCCCAGTATAAATGAGTTGTGTCCCAGTATAAATGAGTTGTGTCCCAGTATAAATGAGCCGTGTCCCAGTATAAATGAGTTGTGTCCCAGTATAAATGAGTTGTGCCCCAGTATAAATGAGATTTGTCCCAGTATAAATGAGCCGTGTCCCAGTATAAATGAGCCGTGTCCCAGTATAAATGAGTTGTGTCCCAGTATAAATGAGCCGTGTCCCAGTATAAATGAGTTGTGTCCCAGTGTAAATGAGCTGTGTCCCAGTGTAAATGAGCTGTGTCCCAGTATAAATGAGTTGTGTCCCAGTATAATGAGATTGTGTCCCAGTGATAAATGAGCTGTGTCCAGTATAATTGAGATTGTGTCCCAGTATAAATGAGCTATGTCCCAGTATAAATGAGCTGTGTCCCATGTATAAATGAGTTGTGTCCCAGTATAATGAGTTTGTACCCCAGTATAAATGAGTTGTGTCCCAGTATAAATGAGCTGTGTCCCAGTATAAATGAGCTGTGCCCAGTATAAATGAGTGGTGTCCAGTATAAATGAGTTGTGTCCCAGTATAAATGAGATGTTGTCCCAGTATAAATGAGATGTGTTCCCAGTATAAATGAGATGTGTTCCAGTATAAATGAGCCACGTCCCCTGTATAAATGAGTTGTGTCCCAGCATAAAATGATGTGTCCCAGTATAAATGAGTTGTGTCCCAGTATAAATGAGCTGTGTTCCAGTATAAATGAGATGTGTCCCAGTATAAATGAGATGTGTCCCAGTATAAATGAGCTGTATCCCAGTATAAATGAGCTGTGTTCCCAGTATAAATGAGTTGTGTCCCAGTATAAATGAGTTGTGTCCCAGTATAAATGAGTTGTGTCCCAGTATAAATGAGATGTGTCCCAGTATAAATGAGCTGTGTCCCAGTATAAATGAGTTGTGTCCCAGTATAAATGAGTTGTGTCCCAGTATAAATGAGTTGTGTCCCAGTATAAATGAGTTGTGTCCCAGTATAAATGAGTTGTGTCCCAGTATAAATGAGTTGTGTCCCAGTATAAATGAGCTGTGTCCCAGTATAAATGAGTTGTGTCCCAGTATAAATGAGCTGTGTCCCAGTATAAATGAGTTGTGTCCCAGTATAAATGAGCTGTGTCCCAGTATAAATGAGTTGTGCCCAGTATAAATGAGCTGTGTCCCAGTATAAATGAGCTGTGTCCCAGTATAAATGAGTTGTGTCCCAGTATAAATGAGTTGTGTCCCAGTATAAATGAGTTGTGTCCCAGTATAAATGAGCTGTGTCCCAGTATAAATGAGCTGTGTCCCAGTATAAATGAGATGTGTCCCAGTATAAATGAGTTGTGTCCCAGTATAAATGAGTTGTGTCCCAGTATAAATGAGTTGTGTCCCAGTATAAATGAGTAGTGCCCCAGTATAAATGAGCTGTGTCCCAGTATAAATGAGGTTGTGTCCCAGTATAAATGAGATGTGTCCCAGTATAAATGAGCTGTATCCCACAGTGTAAATGAGTTGTGTCCCAGTATAAATGAGATGTGTCCCAGTATAAATGAGTTGTGTCCCAGTATAAATGAGATGTGTCCCAGTATAAATGAGCTGTGTCCCCAGTATAAATGAGATTGTGTCCCCAGTATAAATGAGCTGTAGTCCCATGTATAAATGAGCCTGTGTCCCAGTATAAATGAGATGTGTCCCAGTTATAAATGAGTTGTGTCCCCAGTATAAATGAGATGTGTCCCAGTGTAAATGAGCTGTGTCCCAGTATAAATGAGTTGTGTCCCAGTATAAATGAGTTGTGCCCCAGTATAAATGAGTTGTGTCCCAGTATAAATGAGTTGTGTCCCAGTATAAATGAGTGTGTCCCAGTGTAAATGAGTTGTGTCCCAGTATAAATGAGATGTGTCCCAGTATAAATGAGCTGTGTCCCAGTATAAATGAGCTGTGTTCCAGTATAAATGAGTTGTGTCCCAGTATAAATGAGTTGTGTCCCAGTATAAATGAGATGTGTTCCAGTGTAAATGAGCTGTGTCCCAGTATAAATGAGATGTGTCCCAGTATAAATGAGCTGTGTCCCAGTATAAATGAGCTGTGTCCAGTATAAATGAGTTGTGTCCCAGTATAAATGAGTTGTGTTCCAGTATAAATGAGTTGTGTCCCAGTATAAATGAGATTTGTCCCAGTATAAATGAGCTGTGTCCCAGTATAAATGAGTTGTGTCCCAGTATAAATGAGATGTGTCCCAGTATAAATGAGTTGTGTCCCAGTATAAATGAGCCACGTTCCTGTATAAATGAGCCGTGTCCCTGTATAAATGAGATGTGTCCCAGTATAAATGAGCTTGGTGTCCCAGTACTAAATGAGATGTGTCCCAGTGCTAATGAGTTGTGTCCCAGTATAAATGAGTTTGTGCCCCAGTATAAATGAGTTGTGTCCCAAGTATAAATGAGATGTGTCCAGTATAAATGAGCTGTGTCCCAGTATAAATTGAGTTGTGTCCAGTATAAATGAGCCACGTCCCTGTATAAATGAGCCATGTCCCTGTATAAATGAGATGTGTCCAGTATAAAGGAGTTGTGTCCCAGGTAAAATGAGATGTGTCCCAGTATAAATGAGTTGTGTCCACTATAATGAGATGTGTCCCAGTTAAATGAGCTGTGTCCCAGTATAAATGAGTATGTGTCCCAGTATAAAAAGATGTGCCCCAGTATAAATGAGTTGTGTCACAGTACAAATGAGATGTGTCCCAGTATAAATGAGCTGTGTCCCAGTATAAATGAGTTGTGTCCCAGTATAAATGAGTTGTGCCCCAGTGTAAATGAGCTGTGTCCCAGTATAAATGAGTTGTGTCCCAGTATAAATGAGTTGTGCCCCGGTATAAATGAGTTGTGTCCCAGTGTAAATGAGTTGTGCCCCAGTATAAATGAGTTGTGTCCCGATATAAATTAGCCATGTCCCTGTATAAATGAGATGTGTCCCAGTGTAAATGATCTGTGTCCCAGTATAAATGAGTTGTGTCCCAGTATAAATGAGATGTGTCCCAGTATAAATGAGTTGTGTCCCAGTATAAATGAGTGGTGTCCCAGTATAAATAAGCTGTGTCCCAGTATAATGAGTTGTGTCCCAGTATAAATGAGATGTGTCCCAGTATAAATGAGCTGTGTCCCAGTTTAAATGAGTTGTGTCCCAGTATAACTGAGTTGTGTCCCAGTATAACTGAGTTGTGTCCCAGTATAAATGAGCTGTGTCCCAGTATAAATGAGTTGTGTCCCAGTATAAATGAGCCACGTCCCTGTATAAATGAGCCATGTCCCTGTATAAATGAGATGTGTCCCAGTATAAATGAGTTGTGTCCCAGTAAAAATGAGTTGTGTCCCAGTATAAATGAGTTGTGTCCACACTTATAATGAGATGTGTCCCAGTATAAATGAGCTGTGTCCCAGTATAAATGAGTTGTGTCCCAGTATAAATGAGTTGTGCCCCAGTATAATGAGTTGTGTCACAGTACAAATGAGATGTGTCCCAGTATAAATGAGCTGTGTCCCAGTATAAATGAGTTGTGTCCCAGTATAAATGAGTTGTGCCCCAGTATAAATGAGTTGTGCCCCAGTGTAAATGAGCTGTGTCCCAGTATAAATGAGTTGTGTCCCAGTATAAATGAGTTGTGCCCCGGTATAAATGAGTTGTGTCCCAGTGTAAATGAGTTGTGCCCCAGTATATAATGAGT